>NC_092162.1:36512035-36612035 GCF_045791955.1 Oncorhynchus clarkii lewisi | reverse complement strand
AAAAAACGAGAGAGGAAAGAGAGAACAGGAATGTGTGTGTGTGTGTGAGAGAGAGAGAGAGAGAGAGAGAGAGAGAGAGAGAGAGAGAGAGAGAGAGAGAGAGAGAGAGAGAGAGAGAGAGAGAGAGAGAGAGACTAAAAGTGGGCCAGCTCTACCGCTCTCTGTAGCTCTGTCTCCTCCTCACTCCTCTCCCTGGCTGCTACCTTTGAAGTTCTCTGTACAAGTTCAGAAATATCTTATGAGAGGGGAGGAACCGAAGGGAAAAGAAGAGAAATGACAACTTCAAAGCCCTTGGATTTTGTTTCTCAGAACAAGATTATTTGTGGTGCAATTGATTTTCAACCTGGAGGCCATATAAATAAAAAGGCGGTTAGTAGGCCTGAAGGCCAGCAGGCCAGCAAGGCTGGGGAGGGATGTAGTGTACACTGCTGAGTGTTACTCACCAAACCTCAGGGGAAGCTTTACAGGGCCGACTGAGGAGGAGAAAGACCCTTCCAATTGAAAATGTGAATGTCTATCATAGTCCAAATTTAGTACAAGCATTTCTACATTTAGCTGCACCATGAAACGATTTTATTATTAGAGAGTTTCTGTCCTGTGTCTTTTCATCTGTGTGTCTATGTTTGCAGTTGCAAAATGCCATCATTATCAACCGGACTGTCTGAGCTCAATACCGTTGATGGATGAGCTGCTTGGGAAGCTGCCGTGTGTTTGGCGCTGCGCAGCAGTATTGGGAATATCATCTGGGAGGCAATCTTACAAGCTCATTAGAATGGGATCAGCAGAGAGGTTGCGGTGAGCTCAGCAGCAGCGAGGCAGACGAGGGGGAATCAGAGACTCCGGGACAGAAGAATGAGTGAGAGTTGGGGACTCAGAGAGACCCAGAGGCCCAGAGCTGAAAGATAAGCAGCAGCAGGAACATCAGCAGAAAAGACCCTGTTCCACCCCATCAACCCCCTGAGAGCCAGGCACAGGGATCTTACTTACTCTCTCACTCAAAGAAAAGTGACTCATGACTTCTATGTGATTGTCCATGCCAATGCTAATGTCTCCTTCATGTCTCCTCTAAAACATTATAGCAATTACAGCAATTATGGTTTGCATTTTTTATCCAACCCCCATTGCCTATACTGTATTTGGACCATAGAGATCTCAACATTGTATCTGTGCCAATTATGGCATCTGTGAAGTTATGTAGAGTGCCTTTGTGGCTATCTCCATTTTAAAGTAGTTAAGTGTAAAGCTATCTGCAATGCTGGAGTCTGGAATCAAATCTTGTGTCATTCATTTATTGTGGCCACAAGATGGCGGTCATATAGTTTAAAGCCATTTACAAAGTAGGCAAACCAATTTGAAGAAGACAATGCTCTGATCATTGGCTGATCACTCCCAACCCATAGGAATCCCCACTCAGATGACTACTTTAAAATGACGGAAACCCTCAATGATAATGTCCATGCAAAAAAACACGCTTATTTACATGTAATGATCTTTATACAGCTCTATGATTTTTACTGGTCTTTTGATGACAATGTAACAAAAGTTTAGCTTTTGAATCATGCATCCATGTTTCCCATAGACTCTATCTCCTGAACATCCTCTCTCTCTTCTCTCTCCCCCAGCTGTATGCCTGGTGTTGGGCTGTATAATCTTTCCAGATGGCTGGGATGCAGAGGTGGTGCGGGACCTGTGTGGGGAAGAGACGGGGAAGTATACCCTGGGTAACTGCTCTGTCCGCTGGTCTTACATCCTTGCTATTATCGGCATCCTGGACGCCCTGATCCTCTCCTTCCTGGCCTTCGTCCTGGGAAACAGACAGAACAACATGTTCCTGGAGGAACGCAAGGCTGACAACAATAAAGGTGAGGGATGGATTAGACCAAGACAAGACTGCATCTGAAAGGGCACCATTTTCTCTACATAATGCACTTCTTTTAACCAGGACCCATTGGGTTCTGGCTAAAAGCAGTTCAGTCGGGAATAGGGTGCCATTTCAGACGCAAACAAGCATTGACCAAAACACATCGTATCTATAATTAATCCACATTGGTTTCCAAAATCAGATAGATTTTCCTGTATACTTATGAGATAGATTGCATAACCTGCTCTGATAGTTGTCATGATTTCTGAATGATAAAATATTACATCTGGTATTGTTATTAAGTCGATCAGTCTAGCTTATTGCACTCACTGTGAAACTGCATGGATGAGGGTAGGAATGTCCACCAGAGTCTGTTCTCACTGTTTGCACAGGATTGCATCAGACTGGTCGGATCATATTGAGTTATCAGAGCGGAGAGATGTTCTTTCAGGGGACCTTTGAAGAGATTGATGTCAGAATCTTATATGAAGTGTTCTAAAACTCACTGTCACCATTATGACAGAAAAGTAATAGACCCCTCATGAAGTTAACTGTCAGATCAGAGGATTACACTGTTTGGTAGGGAAATGCCAAAGTATCGTGAATTCTTTATACTATACTCCTATGGTGGTTTCCATGGTTACTCACCAGCTTTCAGTGGGATATGCCAGTATCTATGTATCATCTGCAGTGTCTCGCTCACCACTCATCTGATTAACCCTGCACTAACTCACCGATAGAGATTATACTGTGTGTAATATTGTATGTGCTGTAACAGAATGTGTATTTTTGACCCCCTTATTTACAACAATATTTTACTTTGTTCTCGCAGATTTTGCTGTGTCCGGGGTAAGTGACTTCGTAAGTGAACAGTGTCATGGCTTCGTGCATGGTGCAGTTATTGTCTAAATTGATCAGTGTGTTTGTCCCATTAGTCCCATCTTGTATAATATGTGTTTGGCTGAATGAGTTCAAAGCACTGTCTGGTTCTGTATTGTAATACATTGCTATATAATTGGTATTATTTCAATATCCTTACATGATGCACTGCTGTGAGACTTTTTTTTATTGCCCTTAGATTGAGGTCCGGGACAGAAGAAGCGACCCAAGGTATGTTGGCGTCCAGCGGTTGTACTGATGGGATCTTTACCGTGGATGACCACCTCTCCTCTACTCCCTGCCATCCAGTCATTCGGCTATATGTGCAGACCACATGTATAGATGTAGGATCTTAATTTGAGCCAGTTTGCTACAGTAGGGAAATGTGAATTATTTTGTGGATAATAAAAAATTGACATTTTTGTAGGGGCTTGATCCATTTTTTTGTAAGGGAAAATCAAGTCTGAAATTTCAACGTGGAAATAACAAACTTCAGAAGTCTTTTTAAACCTCAGATACACTACAAGTTTAATGTTTACTGCATTGCAAGAAAGTTCTCCTGCAACAAGGTGATCAAATGAAGAGCCTACATCTGTACAGCATTCAGTGTTATAAAACTGGGAGAAACCATATTTTACGAAGGCGCTATGATGTTGTAAAGTGCATTAACAATACTTTTAAAAAATGACAGTATTTGTAAATATTATGTGTCCAAAAGGAACTATATATTGCAGCTTTACAGAAATCGACATCTCTGGGAATCTATGTACTGTACATACAAAGTAATGTATACAGTATATTGGTACTGGTACATTGGCCAAAAAAACAAGATCATCCAACAATGAAAATGTTGTTCAGTGTATTTCTACCCTTTGCATAACGATTTGAGTAAAGGGTAGAATAAAGTAGAACAAAACAAATATTTTGTAAACATTTAATATACCCTATAAAACTAAGCTTTTGGTGTTTCTTTTTGAAGGCATTTACTGTAAACAGTGAAAATGTGAGAATAATTTTTGAAATTATTAAACTGAAACAGGGTAGATTAAAGAAATGATCCAGTAGATAGATGACAGGAAAACGTCATATTTGGCACTAATCTCTCAGAAGGAAGCCCTGTATGCTGCATTCTCTAGGCACTGAGACACTCGGGCCACAGGTCTCCACCATACCGTCCAAACTGGCCTTCTACGGCACATTGCAGTGACCAACACACACTGTGCCAGGCTGCCAGCCCAGATGGGCTTTCAGTGGGCCTGTGTGTAATTCACCTTAACACCCCACAATGGAAAAAGTATCCTGGTAAAAATCTATGTAGAGGCAGGATTTCTACTAACTTTTAAAAGGAATATTTTCAAATGGTATCTAGTGAAGGACTACACATTTGTACTTATTGTCCATCATCTTTGCTACATTGTATACAGTTATTGTAAATTGAGAAGCTACGTAAGTTTTTAGGTGGCAGCCGATCCTCAGGAAGCTGTACTGTAAGACAGCAATTACTGTACACTGATTCAAACACTAATGTTCCTCCAGAATAGAGCCTTGGGTCTGATGAGACACTTCAAGATTTCAAGCATAGCTTTTGTGACCCAATGAGCAGACAAACCTTAACCCAATGAGCAAACTACTGTACCTATAGGTGCATATGGAAGTCTATAATACAGATGGGATACATAACCAGTGACTCCGATGTTTTATTCTGGCTCCAAAGTAGCTCTGTCCTGTCTTTGTCCCATCACTGAACTCAGTGGGAGGGCTCTTTAAATAGCAGGCAACTAACAGAGTCAAGGAGAAGAGACACTGGGGATAGACACAGTAATAAGAATATACATAATCTAAAAAGATTTTAGATGTTGGTCTCAATCAGTTCCTACTTTTTAAAATATCTTACCCACAAAAATGTTGCCAAAATATGTTGCCATCATTTGAAAAACATATCAATGATAACTGGTGTATTGTTTTTGTATATTGAAGTATAATACTGTATATGTGATTGTTGAGTATTTCTGCTCACATTTTAGTTGTATGTGCTATTGAATGAAGCAGTAATGTACTGTGAGACTTTCACAGAAAATGTGGTGATGATCATTCAGTCACTCACTTTGTAAGGCAACACTTATTGATAGAGTGATGGTCCAACAACAAAAACAACAACTACAACAGCATCAAATAAGAGTTTCCCATTGTCTAATGACTGTCCATATATATAAATGTGTCAAAATCCTGTAGCCTGCATTCGGAAAGTATTCAGACCCATTGACTTTTTCCACATTTTGTTACATTACAGCCTTATTCTAAAATTTATTGAATTGTTTTTTCCTCAATCAACACACAATACCCTATAATGACAAAGCAAAAACATGATTTTAGACATTTTTGCAAATGTATAAAAAATAAAAGCTGAAGTATGACATTTACATACAGTTGAAGTCGGAAGTTTAGCCAAATACATTTAAACTCAGTTTTTCACAATTCCTGACATTTAATCCTAGTAAAAATTCCCTGTCTTAGGTCAGTTAGGATCACTACTTTATTTTAAGAATGTGAAATGTCAGAATAATAGTAGAGAGAATGATTTATTTCAGCTTTTATTTATTTCATCACGTTCCCAGTGGGGTCAGAAGTTTACATACACTCAATTAGTATTTGGTAGCATTGCCTTGAAATTTTTTAACTTGGGTAAAACGTTTCGGGTAGCCTTCCACAAGCTTCCCACAATAAGTTGGGTGCATTTTGGCCCATTCCTCCTGACAGAGCTGGTGTAACTGAGTCAGGTTTGCAGGCCTCCTTGCTCGCACACACTTTTTCAGTTCTGCCCACAAATGTTCTATGGGATTGAGGTCAGCGCATTGTGATGGCCACTCCAATACCTTGACTTTGTTGTCCTTAAGCCATTTTGCCACAACTTTGGAAGTATGCTTGTGGTCATTGTCCATTTGGAAGACCAAGCCTTAACTTCCTGACTGATGTCTTGAGATGTTGCTTCAATATATCCACATCATTTTCCATCCTCATGATGCCATCTATTTTGTGAAGTGCAGCAGTGCCTCCTTCAGCAAAGCACACCCACAACATGATGCTGCCACCCCCGTGCTTCACGGTTGGGATGGTGTTCTTTGGCTTGCAAGCCTTCCCCTTTTTCCTCCAAACATAACGATGGTCATTATGGCCAAACAGTTCAATTTTTCTTTTTAAATAAGGATTTTTCTCCCCATGTGCAGTTGTAAACCATAGTCTGGCTTTTTATGTTGATTTCGCAGCAGTGGTTTCTTCCTTGCTGAGTGGCCTTTCTGGTTATGTCGATATAGGACTGGTTTTACTGTGGATATAGACAATTTTGTGCCTGTTTCCTCCATCACCTTCACAAGGTCCTTTGCTGTTGTTCTGGGATTGACTTGCACTTTTTGCACGAAAGTACGTTCATCTCTAGGAGACAGAACGCGTCTCCTTTCTGAGCGGAATGATGGCAGTGTGGTCCCATGGTGTTTACACTTGCGTAGTATTGTTTGTACAGATGAACGTGGTACCTTCAGGCGTTTGGAAATTGCTCCCAAGGATGAACCAGACTTTTTTAGGTCTACAATGTTTTTTCTGAGGTTTTGGCTGATTTCCTTTGATTTTCCCATGATGTCAAGCATGAGTGTGAAGGTAAGTCTTGAAATACATCCACAGGTACACCTCCAATTGACTCAAATGATGTCAATTAGCCTATCAGAAGCTTCTAAAGCCATGACATCATTTTCTGGAATTTTTATGCATGCACAGTCATCTTAGTGTATGTAAACTTCTGACCTACTGGAATTGTGATACAATTATAAGTGTAATAATCTGTCTGTAAACAATTGTTGGAAAAATTACTTGTGTCATGCACAAAGTAGATGACTTGACAAAACTATTTTTTTATTTCTATTTGACCTTTATTTAACTTGGCATGTCAGTTAAGAACTCATTATTATTTTCAATGATGGCCTAGGAACAGTGGGTTAACTGTCTTGTTCAGGGGCAGAATGACAGATTTGTACCTTGTCAGTTCGAGGATTCGATCTTGCAACCTTTCAGTTTCTAGTCTAACACTCTAACCACTGTGCTACGCTGCCAAAACTATAGTTTGTTAACAAGAAATTTGTGGAGTGGTTGAAAAGCGAGTTTAAATGACTCCAACCTGAGTGTATGTAAACTTCTGACTTCAACTGTAAGTATTACTCAACACTTTGTTGAAGCACCTTTAGCAGCGAGTACAGCCTCAAGTCTTCTTGGGTATAATGCTACAAGCTTGGCACAACTGTATTTGAGGAGTTTCTCCCATTCTTCTCTGCAGATCCTCTCAAGCTCTGTCAGGTTGGAAGGGGAGCGTCACTGCACAGCTATTTTCAGGTCTCTCCAGAGATATTAGATCGGGTTTAAGTCTTGGCTTTGAATGGGCCACTCAAGGGCATTCAGAGACTTGTCCCGAAGCCACTCCTGTGTTGTCTTGGCTGTTTGCTTAGGGTCGTTGTCCTGTTGGAAGGTGAACCTTCTCCCCAGTCTGAAGTCCGGGGTGCTCTGGAGCAGGTTTTCATCAAGCATCTCTCTGTACTTTGCTCCGTTCATCTTTCCCTTGATCTGACTAGTCTCCCAGTCCTTGCCTCTGAAAAACCTTCCCACAGCATGATGCTGCCACTACCATTCTTCACCGTAGGGATGGTGCCAGGTTTCATCCAGACGTGACACTTCGCATTCAGGCCAAAGAGTTCAATCTTGGTTTCATCAGACCAGAGAATGTTGTTTCTTATGGTCTGAAAGTCCTTTAGATGCCTTTTGGCAAACTCCAAGCGGGCTGTCATGTGCCTTTTACTGAGGAGTGGCTTCCACCTGGCCACTCTACCATAAAGCCTGATTGGTGGAGTGCTGGAGAGATGGTTGTACTTCTGGAATGTTCTCAAATCTCCACAGAGGAACTCTGGAGCTCTGTCAGAGTGAGAGTGATCATAGGGTTCTTGGTCACCTCCCAGACCAAGCACCCTTCCCCAGATCTGTGCCTCGACCCAATAGTGTCTCGGAGCTCTACAGACAATTCCTTTGACCTCATGGCTTGGTTTTCCTCTTGCATGCACTGCCAATCGTGGGACCTTAAATAAACAGGTGTGTGCCTTTCCAAATCATGTCCAATCAATTGAATTTACAACAGGTGGACTCCAATCAAGTTGTAGAAACATCTCAAGGATGATCAAAGGAAACAAGATGCACCTAAGCTCACATTTTGAGTCTCATAGCAAAGGGTCTGAATACTTATGTAAATAAGGTATTTCTGTTTTTTATTTTGAATATATTTGCAAAAATTTCAAAAAGAAATTATATATTTTTTATTTAATCCATTTTAGAATAAGGCTGTAACGTAACAAAATCTGAAAAAAGGTAAGGGGTCTGAATAGGTTCTGAATGCACTGTACAGTGCCCTCTGTAATTGTTGGGACAGTGAAATATTGTTTTCTTCTATTGGCTCTTTACTCCAGTACTTTGGATTTGAAATGATACACGTTAAAGTGCAGACTGTCTGCTTTAATTTGAGGGTATTTAAAACGTGAATATTTGAATATTTCAGTATTTGAATACTGAATAAGGATGAGTGAGAACGTTACATACGCACAAATATCATAACCCCCCCCAAAAAATGCTAACCTCCCCTGTTATTATAATGGTAAGAGGTTAGCATGTCTTGGGGGTATGATATTTTTGCGTCTGTAACCTCATCATTATTCACAATTAATTCAGGACTATCCGTAATCATGGTAGCATCCACATTAATGTAGAAGTGTTAAGAACATATTATATTCTTATTTACAATAAAAATGACTACAAAATGACACAATACATTATTCTATTGGGCACAAAATAATCTGAAACACAACTAAAACAAACAGCAAATGCATCCAACAAAGTTTGTAGAATCACAAGCTTGGTGTAATCATTGCGTGCTAGGAATTTGGGACCAAATACTAAACTTTTGACTACTTTAATACACATAAGTTAATTTGTCCCAATACTTTTGGTCCCCTAAAATGTGCTGTAATTTCTAAACTCGACATGGATGAAAATACCCTCATGTCAAAGCTGACAGTCTGCAATGTAACCTCAGAGGCATTGTATAAATCAAATCCAAAGTGCTGGAGTGCAGAGCCAAAACAACAAAATAAATTGTTACTGTCCCAATAAATAAGGCACTGTATCTGAAATGTTCAAGTCAAATGTGTGAATAAAGTTCAAATTCGCCATCTGACATTACTGTTATAAAGTATTTGGAGAAGGTCAAATAAATGTGCTTTACTTACAGAGGAGGCTAGTCTTGATTTGTTCAGGAGCTGCTGATCCTTATCCTGATAACACGTGTTGGATAGGGGCAGTGTACAGAGCATCATGTCACCAAGGAGGAATTTAAGGCCATAGAGAATGGAGTCTCCTAGGATGGCATTGAGAAGAGAGCCTCACAAATTCTCACTCTTGTCATAACAGTCCATCATCAGTCTGGTCTTCACTGTGTGGTCCTCTGACCTACCTACCACAGTTGGCCTACTATCAGAGAAAAATGGGAGTCAACACAGCCCTGCCACATCAATATTGGCAATTACACAATAGATGGAAGCAGAGCAATCATAGGCCCATTTACAATAGGCAAAACAAGACGATGTTTGCCTCACATTCCAGCATGACTGTCGACAAAAGACACCAGCCTGACGTTGATGTGACCGCAGCAGTTGTCTTAGTGGTTGTGGTGTCGGTTGGTCTGGGTTGAGGGGTGACTGGTGGTAAGCGGGAATACAGACTTCTATGTTTCCAGTTGGCCTGACAGAGGGCCACCACATGATCCAGTCACTTAGACTCTGGGACCATTTGTTATCCTTTCTCTCAAAGCAAGCTTTGCTGACTGGCTAGGTAGCCTGGTGGAAGACAGACATAAACACAGCAGAAAAAGAAACGTCCTCTCACTGTCAACTGCGTTTATTTTCAGCAAACTTAACATGTGTAAATATTTGGATGAACATAACACGATTTAACAACTGAGATTTAAACTGAACAAGTTCCACAGACATGTGACTAACAGAAATGTAATAATATGTCCCTGAACAAAGGGGGGTCAAAAGTAACAGTCAGAATCTTGTGTGGCCAACAGCTGCATTAAGTACTGCAGTGCATCTCCTCCTCATGGAATGCACCAGATTTGCCAGTTCTTGCTGTGAGATGTTACCCCACTCTTCCACCAAAGCACATTTCTGGGGGGAATGGCCCTAACCCTCACCCTCCGATCCAAAAGGTCCCAGACAAGCTCAATGGGATTGATATCGGGGCTCTTCGCTGGCCATGGCAGGACACTGACATTCCTGTCTTGCTGGAAATCCCGCACAGAATAAGCAGCAAGGCTGGTGGCATTGGCATGCTGGAGGGTCATGTCAGGATGAGCCTGCAGGAAGGGTACCACATGAGGGCAGAGGAAGTCTTCCCTGTAACGCACAGCATTGAGCCTGCCTGCAATGACAACAAGCTCAGTCCAATGATGCTATGACACACCGCCCCAGACCATGATGGACCCTCCACCTCCAAATCGATCCCGCTCCAGAGTACAGGCCTCGGCGTAACGCTCATTCCTTCGACGATAAACGCGAATCCGACCATCACCCCTGGTGAGACAAAACCGCGACTCGTCAGTGAAGAGCACTTTTTGTCAGTCCTATCTGGTCCAGCTATGGTGGGTTTGTGCCCATAGGCGACGTTGTTGCCGGTGATGTCTGGTGAGGACCTACAAGCCCTCAGTCCAGCCTCTCTCAGCCTATTGCGGACAGTCTGAGCACTGATGGAGGGATTGTGCGTTCCTGGTATAACTCGGGCAGTTGTTGTTGCCATCACAGCACCGATCCTGTGCAGGTGTCTGCCACTGCGAGGACGATCAGCTGTCCGTCCTGTCTCCCTGTAGCGCTGTCTTAGGCGTCTCACAGTACGGACATTGCATTTTATTGCCCTCCTCATGCTTCCTTGCAGCATGCCTAAGGCACATTCACGCAGATGAGCAGGGACCCTGGACATCTTTCTTTTGGTGTTTTTCATTTTTCAGTAGAAAGGCCTCTTTAGTGTCCTAAGTTTTCATAACTGTGACCTTAATTGCCTACCCTCTGTAAGCTGTTAGTGTCTTAACGAACGTTCCACAGGTACATGTTCATTAATTGTTTATGGTTCATTGAACAAGCATGGGAAGCAGTGTTTAAACCCTTTACAATGAAGTTATATGGATTTTTACGAATTATCTTTGAAAGACAGGGTGCTGAAAAAGGGACGTTTCCTTTTTTGCTAAGTTTACATACAGACAGGGAACCTTCTATGACAACAAAGGTCTGTAAAACTCACTGTATAGGCCTACACCTCTTAAACCCTTCCGCTTTGTGTCTGTGAAAGTGGGTGCCCACAATTGTATATGTGTAATAATGTGGCTAAAGACTTTACAACAATACAGTTAATTGTACATTTTATTTTACTAGGTAAGTCAGTTAAGAACAAATTCTTATTTTCAATGACAGCCTAGGAACAGTGGGTTAACTGCCTGTTCAGGGGCAGAACGACAGATTTGTACCTTGTCAGCTTGGGGGTTTGAACTTGTAACCTTCCAGTCCAACACTCTAACCACTAGGCTAACCTGCCACATGAGTGGAAGAAATAAGACATTATTTAGTAGGCCTACATTCTGACATGTTTTTTTCTGGAAATGACCACAAAAGCATATACAGTACATGAATTGTATTGTTTCATCATTTCCTGAATTGGTTTCTCGCCTGGCATAAATGTTGAAGCCTATGACAATGAAGGATCTACCACACTGCATGCACTGTGCATGTGCATGTGCATGCAATAAAGTGGGAAAGAGGGAGTAAAAGACAGAGAGAAAGAAAGAATCTCCATCCTAGAAACACTCTGTGATGAACCACAGTATGCCATGACAGCAGGAAGGATAGCCACAGGAAACCCAGATGATCAGAGGAAACCCAGTATGAAAAAAGTATGAAAATGTATGCACTCGCTCTGGATAATCATCTGCTAAATTAATAAAATGTAAATGTAAAATGTAATGACCAACGTTTCACTTATATATGTGCTCCTGTCATGGAGGTGGATTAAGGCAGCCCCCCCCCGCACCTCTCCAATTCGGAGGGGTTGGGTTAAATACGGAAGACACGTTTCAGTTAAAGGCATTCAGTTGTACAACTGACTAGGTATCCCCCTTTCCCGTTCCCTTCACCCACACAGAGCAGAGCAGAGGGGACTTGTAGACACCACATGGGCCAATATTAATATTTACAGGGATGCTTTGTTAACTAGCCAAACCCAAATACCCTGAAACAAAAGGTGAAGGGAGAGTGGAAGAAAGAAAAGCAGATCTGTCGAATCTGACAATTAATCTTGATGGTTGTACAGTCATCTCAAATAAAACTGTGAGGTACCTCGGCGTTACTCCGGACCCTGATCTCTCTTTTGACGAACATATCAAGACTGTTTCAAGGACAGCTTTTTCCATCTACGTAACATTACAAAAATCAGAAGCTTTCTGTCCAAAAATTATGCAGAAAAATGTATCCATGCTTTTGTTACTTCTAGGTTAGACTACTGCAATGCTCTACTTTCCGGCTACCCGGATAAAGCGCTAAATAAACTTCAGTTGCTAAATACGGCTGCTAGAATCCCGACTAGAACCAACAAATCTGATCATATTACTCCCTACACTGGCTTCCTGTTAAAGCAAGGGCTGATTTCAAGGTTTTACTGCTAACCTACAAAGCATTACATGGCCTTGCTCCTACCTAGCTTTCCGATTTGGTCCTGCCATACATACCTACACGTACGCTACGGTCACAAGACGCAGGCCTCCTAATTGTCCCTAGAATTTCTAAGCAAACACCTGGAGGCAGGGCTTTCTCCGATAGAACTCCATTTTTATGGAATGGTCTACCTACCAATGTGAGAGACGCAGACTCGCTCTCAACCTTTAAGTCTTTACTGAAGACTCATCTCTTCAGTGGGTCATATGATTGAGTGTAGTCTGGCCCAGGAGTGTGAAGGTGAACGGAAAGGCTCTGGAGCAACGAACCGCCCTTGCTGTCTCTGCCTGGCCGGGAACCGTCCCTGGGAGGGGTGCGGCACTTGAGTGGGTTGAGTCACTGACGTGTTCTTCCTGTCTGGGTTGGCGCCACCCCTTGGGTTGTGCCGTGGCGGAGATCTTTGTGGGCTATATTCGGCCTTGTCTCAGGATGGTAAGTTTGTGGTTGAAGATATCCCTCTAGTGATGTGGGGGCTGTGCTTTGGCAAAGTGGGTGGGGTTATATCCTTCCTGTTTGGCACTGTCCAGGGGTATCATTGGATGGGGCCACAGTGTCTCCTGACCCCCCTTGTCTCAGCCTCCAGTATTTATGCTGCAGCAGTTTATGTGTCGGGGGGCTAGGGTAAGTGTATTATATCTGGAGTACTTCTCCTGTCTTATCCGGTGTCCTGTGTGAATTTAAGTATGCTCTCTCTAATTCTCTCTTTCTCTCTTTCTTTCTCTCTCTCGGAGCACCTGAGCCCTAGGACCATGCCTCAGGACTACCTGGCATGATGACTCCTTGCTGTCCCCAGTCCACCTGGCCGTGCTGCTGCTCCAGTTTCAACTGTTCTGCCTGCGACTATGGAACCCTGACCTGTTCACCGGGCGTGCTACCTGTCCCAGACCTGCTGTTTTCAACTCTCTAGCGAGAGCAGGAGCGGTAGAGATACTCTTAATGATCAGCTATGAAAAGCCAACTGACATTTACTCCTGAGGTGCTGACTCAACAACTACTGTGATGATTGTTATTTGACCATGCTGGTCATTTATGAACATTTGAACATCTTGGCCATGTTCTGTTATAACCTCCACCCGGCACAGCCAGAAGAGGACTGGCCACCCCTCATAGCCTGATTCCGCTCAAGGTTTTTTCCTAGGTATTGGCCTTTCTAGGGAGTTTTTCCTAGCCACCGTGCTTCTACACCTGCATTGCTTGCTGTTTGGGGTTTTAGGCTGGGTTTCTGTACAGCACTTTGAGATATCAGCTGATGTAAGAAGGTCTATATAAATACATTTGATTTGATTTGATTTGATCAGTGGCTGTAATGAAAAGAGAAAAAAACAAATTGTCAGAAGGCCTCAACACATTTTTTTGTAGAGTTCACAGGTGGGAAATAGTCTATAAATACAGACTGTAGAGATGTTGGGTTGTCACTAAGGTATTACAGTAGCTGCAAGTGGATGTGCTCCCAAGTTCTCTTCATATGCACCATCCCATCTGTCTAAGGTGAAGAGTTAGTTGAAGACTTTTCGAAACAAAACATTTTAATAATTGAAAATCCAGTTTTTATCAGTGGATGTTTATGTTGCGTCTAGGGAGTGTGGTCACCCCATCATGGTCATGCTCATTGCTGTGGACCGCGTGCCTGTCTCTCATCCTCCTATGGAGCTGTGGTCTGTCCCAGGCCTCCATGTAATTACTCCAGAGGTATAACCTGCTCTCACACTCTCCCGACAGCTGCTGCTAATTCTGATAACCACAGTGATACCGAATGTTTAATGGAATGGGATCTGATAAAAACGTGGTATTTTGAAAGTGGATTTTTTTTGTGTGTTTTCTTTTGTAGCTTAGTGCTGTTCTGCTTACAGTGTACCACTGCCACCCGTAAGTTTAAAAAATCATGGAATCAGACAAAATAAAAAAGTAACACAGCCTACCACTGTTGTCCCAGTGGGTTGGCAGAGGAGCCCTGCCTGCCCGGGGCTAATGTATGTCTAACACTTTCACAGTGACTGGTGCTGCAGGCGATGATGGGACGACTTGCCCATCTTCTCTACTTCTGAGGGTGTTTGTGTTTATCTGACCTAAAGGGCTCTTCATGCTAGATCTGCTTCTCTCAAGGTGAAACATGTGTTCCATGAGGCTTTTTGGTCCCAGCCTATACCCTGTAGGGACAAGAGGAACTCAACCATGAAGTAAGTGTGATCTCAACACTGGAGGGCAAATACAGGATCAAGCCAAAATGTTTTAAACACATCTGTCCTGTCTGGCATATGAGAACAGTCACTTACCATTTTTATCTGCAGGTTGACATGTATTGTCATGAATCTTTACCTGGAGGCAGAATTGAGCTTGCAGGGCCAGCTGCAAAGTCAACATGGTCTATATTGTAAAAACGAAAACAAAAATGAGGTTTTTGGTCTTCATTTAAGGTTCAGGTTAGGAATTAGGGTTAGCGCTGTGGTTAAGGTAAGGGTTAAGGTTAGGGTTACGTTTACGTTTAAAATCAGATTTTATGGCTTTGTGGATGTGCCAGTTATAGGGACAGCTCTGCGGAGCTGCCTCCAGAACAAGATTCATGACAATAAATGCCAACCTGCTTTTTATCTCCATTTCATGTCAACAGGTACAGTGGGGCAAAAAAGTATTTAGTCAGCCACCAATTGTGCAAGTTCTCCCACTTAAAAAGATGAGAGAGAACTGTAATTTTCATCATAGGTACACTTCAACTATGACAGACAAAATGAGAAAAACATTTTCAGAAAATCACATTGTAATTTATTTGCAAATTATGGTGGAAAATAAGTATTTGGTCAAAAACAAAAGTTTATCTCAATACTTTGTTGTATACCCGTTGTTGGCAATGACAGAGGTCAAATGTTTTCTGTAAGTCTTCACAAGTTTTTCACATACTGTTGCTGGTATTTTGGCCCATTCCTCCATGCAGATCTCCTCTAGAGCAGTGATGTTTTGGGGCTGTTGCTGGGCAACATGGACTTTCAACTCCCTCCAAAGATTTTCTATGGGGTTGAGATCTGTAGACTGGCTAGGCCACTCCATGACCTTGAAATGCTTCTTACGAAGCCACTCCTTCGTTCCTTCGTGTGTTTGGGATCATTGTCATGCTGAAAGACCCAGCCACGTTTCATCTTCAATGCCCTTGCTGATGGAAGGAGGTTTTCACTCAAAATCTCACAATACATGGTCCCATTCATTCTTTCCTTTACACGGATCAGTCGTCCTGGTCCCCAAAGCATGATGTTTCCACCCCCATGCTTCACAGTAGGTATGGTGTTCTTTGGATGCAACTCAGCATTCTTTGTCCTCCAAACATGACGAGTTGAGTTTTTACCAAAAAGTTATATTTTGGTTTCATCTGACCATATGACATTCTCCCAATCTTCTTCTGGATCATTTAAATGCTCTCTAGCAGACTTCAGACGGGCCTGGACATGTACTGGCTTAAGCAGAGGGACACGTCTGGCACTGCAGGATTTGAGTCCCTGGCGGTGTAGTGTGTTACTGATGGTAGGCTTTGTTACTTTGGTCCCAGCTTTCTGCAGGTCATTCACTAGGTGTGGTTCTGGGATTTCTGCTCACCGTTCTTGTGATCATTTTGACCCCACGGGGTGAGATCTTGCATGGAGCCCCAGATCGAGGGAGATTATCAGTGGTCTTGTATGTCTTCCATTTCCTAATAATTGCTCCCACACAGTTGATTTCTTCAAACCAAGCTGCTTACCTATTGCAGATTCAGTCTTCCCAGCCTGGTGCAGGTCTACAATTTTGTTTCTGGTGTCCTTTGACAGCTCTTTGGTCTTGGCCATAGTGGAGTTTGGAGTGTGACTGTTTGAGGTTGTGGACAGGTGTCTTTTATACTGATAACAAGTTCAAACAGGTGCCATTAATACAGGTAATGAGTGGAGGACAGAGGAGCCTCTTACAGAAGAAGTTACTGGTCTGTGAGAGCCAGAAATCTTGCTTGTTTGTAGGTGACCAAATACTTATTTTCCACCATAATTTGCAAATAAATTCATAAAAAATCCGACAATGTGATTTTCTGGATTTTTTTTCTCATATTGTCTGTCATAGTTGAAGTGTACCGATGATGAAAATTGCAGGCCTCTCTCATCTTTTTAAGTGGGAGAACTTGCACAATTGGTGGCTGACTAAATACTTTTTTTGCCCCACTGTAAATGCACGTACAAAGACATGCTCTTCAAGGTGGGAGCATCATTCCAAAGGAGGCTGTGACAAGTGCGTTGGTCACGAGTTTGGCTTCTTCTGCTTTTCGTGAGTTAAACTGTGCCAAATCATGAAAATGTTGTGACAATTGTACATTTCAAGAAATCAATCATCCTGAACAATGGTTTATCACATCCGGCACATGTTAATGTTGCATAAAAACCCATGTCTTGTGTATGTTCTGTAGGCAAAATAATCAAACTTTGTGGCCTAGGAATGTCAAAGGCTGTTGACAGAGTGTGGCTACAGGGTCGTCTACAAGCTCAGCCCAGAGCTGGAGTGTTGGGCCTATAGCCTATAGCTGGGCCTATAGCTGGAGTGGTTGATGCCTCTGTCTGCAGAATATATAGAGAGCAAGAACTGTCAATATTACCTTCATAGATGGTAAGTCTACTGTACAGTTTCACATTGATACAAAATCTTTCCCTAATGAAATAAGTCTAATATAGTTTTTCTTCCGGGACCTAATTGCTGTTCTTGCATACAGTTCCAGTGTATTGGGTTCAATCTAAGTTCATTCAGAGAGTGATCTTATCTGTTCTGATGTTCAATTGTTAATGCTCGCTCAAGAATGAGATTGCTCATAAATGGTTGGTTGTTGCATCTTTTTGTCTTAAAGACATTTTTATATTTCATATGTATATGCTTGTAAAATAAATGTTATTATTATTTTTCCATTAAAGAGCTCCCTCTTACATAGTCCTGATGTTCTTCTTCCATACACAATATTGTCTGCCAACATAACCTCTAGAATGACATGACCTACTTCTATTGAAAATCAGACAAAAACAAACCTTTGTCTTAACAGATGGAAACCATACCTTATAAATAATAATATCAATTTATACGTACATTTAGTTGAAAGGTACATTACATTTAGTTTGGATCAAATTGTATTTAATGTGCTCTACTCTAAACATGGTGGTGGCAGCATCATGGTTTGGGCCTGCTTTTCTTCAGCAGGGACAGGCAAGATGGTTAAAATTGATGGGAAGATGGATGGAGCCAAATACAGGACCATTCTGGAAGAAAACCTGATGGAGTCTGCAAAAGACCTGAGACTGGAACGGAGATTTGTCTTCCAACAAGACAATGATCCAAAACATAAAGCAAAATCTACAATGGATTGGTTCAAAAATAAACATATCCAGGTGTTAGAATGGCCAAGTCAAAGTCCAGACCTGAATCCAATCGAGAATCTGTGGAAAGAACTGAAAACTGCTGTTCACAAATGCTCTCCATCCAACCTCACTGAGCTCGAGCTGTTTTGCAAGGAGGAATGGGAAAAAATTTCAGTCTCTCGATGTGCAAAACTGATAGAGACATACCCCAAGCGACTTACAGCTGTAACCGCAGCAAAAGGTGGCGCTACAAAGTATTAACTTAAGGGGGCTGAATAATTTTGCACGCCCAATTTTTCAGTTTTTGATTTGTTAAAAGAGTTTGAAATATCCAATAAATGTCATTCCACTTCATGATTGTGTCCCACTTGTTGTTGATTCTTCACAAAAAAATACAGTTTTATATCTTTATGTTTGAAGCCTGAAATGTGGCAAAAGGTCGCAAAGTTCAAGGGGGCCGAATACTTTCGCAAGGCACTGTAATATGGCCGACATTTGATTGTAAGGAATTCTAGGTCGAGTGAGCAGAAGGACTTGAGTTCCTGTATGTTGTTATGATTACACCATGAGTCGTTAATCATGAAGCATACACCCCTAGAGTTTATCTCTGTCAGCGCGATGCATGGAGAAGCCCGGTGGCTGAACAGATTCTGACAACATATCCCAAGAGAGCCATGTTTCTGTGAAACAGAGAATGCTTCAATCTCTGATGTCTCTCTTGAAGGCAACCCTTGCTCGAATTTCATCTACCTTGTTGTCAAGAGACTGGATATTGGCGAGTAGTATACTCGGGAGTGGTGGGCGATGTGCACGTCTATGGAGCTTGACCAGGAGGCCGCTCGGTCTGCCCCTTCCGCAGCGCCGTTGTTTAGGGTCGGCTTCTGGGATTAGGTCCATTGTCCTGGGTGGTGGTCCAAACAGAGGATCCGCTTTGGGATCGTAATGTTGGTAAATTGAAGTCACTATTATATCCAATAGTTCTTCCCGGCTGTATGTAATAAGACTTAAGATTTCCTGTGGTACCAATGTAATACATAAAAAAATAAAATACTGCACAGTTTCCTAAGGACTCGAAGCGAGGCGACCATCTTTGTCGACGCCATCTTGCACTAAGTACCTACCACCATCTTGTGGAAACTACAAGTAGACGAAAAAGAGAAGGCATGCAGATGTGAGCCCAAAAGAGACAATGGAAACAATACATTTCTAGCAAAACATGATTTATTGTATGCTGTAAAAAAGAACTACAAATATACAGTAGTACAATTGGTGCAGTGCACTGTGCAGCACAGCTGTGGAAAATCTTGAGCACAAGTACTAGATTTCAGTAAATCACACAACACTTATATAAGTTTGTACTTCATACATTCATTACACTACAGATAATCAAATGCCCCATACATTTATCAGAAGAGACAAATCTAGTCTTACTTAATGAATGAACATAAAATAGTACATTTCACCCGGAACATTGGCATCGAGCCAATTGGCAAAATGTATACTGTATATCTTTCCCGTAGTCTTAGTGACTCAGCACCACTGTGTTTGTCTCTGCATAACACTTTTATATAACACATTTATCTACTAGCTTGGTATCAAGTTGGCTCCAGGGCCAGGGTTCAGGAGCTAAGCCATGGGTGCAGGAGACACTGGGCAGCACTGGCCCTCCTGGAGGGCTGGAAGTTCAACATATGCAACAGGAAGTCAGAGAACAGAGAGGCCTCCTTCAGCATGAAGTGGTACTTCTCCACCAACACCTCATATAGACCCCAGGGCCGCAGCACTCCGATATGACGCATGTCACCTGGGAGAACACATAATAGAAAGGGGGAAAGACAGTGGAGGTAAGTACAAGAAAGCTTTGTGACTTGGAAAGAAAATGTATTTTTTGTATGTTTGACTTTACAAAAAAAGTACACTATGATTTGTCAAAATGAGCATCTGCAAGGGGGCCTCCCGAGTGGCGCAGCGGTCTAAGGCGAGGTGAGGTGTCACTACAGATCCTGGTTCGATCCTAGGCTGTGTCACAGGAGATCCATGAGGCGGCACACAACTGGCCCAGCGTCGTCCGGGTTAGGGGAGGGTTTGGCCAGCCAGGTTTTCCTTGACCCATTGCACTCTCAAGGTGACCCATAGCGACTCAAGGTGTCGGGCCGGGCGCCTGCAAGTTGACTTTGGTTGCCAGCTGGACGGTGTTTCCTCCGACACATTGGTGCGGCTGTGCTCTTTGACTTGGCATCTTTCCCAGGGTATGGACAGCAGTGTGGCTTGGCAGGGTTGTGTTTCAGAGGACGCATATCTCTCGACCTTCATCTCTCCCAAGTCCTTAGGGGAGTTGCAGTGATGGGACAAGACTGAAGTTATCACGAAATTGGGGAGAAAATTGGGTAAAAGTACAACAACAAAATAAAAAAATAAAAAATAAAATAAAATACTGAGAATCTGCAACATTTACATCAAAAAGTCTACTTTGGAACAATTGATGATTTTCAAAGCAAATCCTTCACTCACCTTTGCTATTGAAGTACTCCATGGAATACTTGCCAGACAAGGCTACTGCTGCAGGGACTTTACCAAGGAGCTCTATTATGTGAGCGATGTGGTCTGGAGGGAACAGAACCAAAACCCCACTGGATAAACAATTATGCAAAAGTCACAAAGTGGACACAATGTTATCTCCATTGAATCCTATGTCAATATTTGTCATGCCTAACATCGACATACCTTCCTCTAAAGAAAAGGTCTTCCCAGCTTTGGGCTCAAATAATGAATCCCCAGTGACCAACTCAAAAGCCTAGAATAAAAAGAAGAAGAATTGAATTGCCTGGAACTATTCTGTAGTGGCATCTATCTTATAAGCTTAGTGCTAAAGGAGTGGGTGAATTTGTCTTGATGTAAAGAGTGCTGGTAGACTGGAAGGATAACTGAACGGCACAAGAGTTAAGTGATGCAAGTGAATCAGAGGAGGACGGAGATAACATGGTTTTACTTCAGTGAAGCTGTAAACAGATGCAGACTATAAGTGTTGTTGCGGGTGTGTTGGTGGTATGGTGGTTGTCTCTCTTACCATGCAGGCTACACTCCAGATGTCTGCTGGTGGGCCGTAGTCAGAGCCCAATAGAACCTCTAGTGAGCGGTACTGACGGGTCTGAATCTCTTCACAGAAATGTTTGTACTGGAATGTCACACAGAGCAAAGGCAGCGTGTGAAATAAAGTCCTGACCCCAGGGCAGTATCCCACATTAGTTACTCTTATTCTGTAGCCAACTACTGAATACGAATGGCAACGGTTCATAAAGATGTCGGAATTCCGATATGATGTCAATGTTTTAGCGCTTTCCACTGAGTTTTTATAAACTATGGCGTGCAACATGGTTCCACGCACCAATAAATCAGCACAATCTACTTTTGCGGGTTTTGAAATTGGCTGCTTCTTGGAGCTAAAATTGGGTCATGTTTACTGTGCTAATGACTACACAAAAAAAAGAGTAACAGAGAGCAATGTACAACATGAAATTAGTAAATGAGGCATTTGTAGTAATTGCATGGGGGACGCCATTTCACAATCGCTGACTGACTGATCATACCCACCACCCAACAGGAGCTTCCCAGGTCAGCAATCTTTACTGTGATTTTCTTCAGACTGATGGGAGTGACCAGGTCCTTCTCTGAATAGACAGTAAGAGATAAACAGCATACAGTACAGGGTTATGATCTGATTTAAACACTTCAACAGCATACTGGACACAGACAATCTGAAGTGACATAGAAACAGAATACTAGCCTTGATGTACAGTAAACAGATTCATTTTCTGGTCCATTCAGTCATGTGACTTTACAGAGTTCTATAACACCTGTAGCTGGACAGTGAACACTACCTGCTGTGCTCCTTGACTTGGCATCTTTCCCAGGGTATGGACAGGCACTGCCCCCTGCTGTCTGTTTTGGGTTCTGCTCCTCCAAACATAACAGTATATTCTCAGGCTTGATGTCTGTGTGGATGATTTTACATTGAGTGTGCAGGTAGTCCAATGCCTGAAGAACCTACAGGGAAAGAGTGATGGCACTGTGAACTCCAACTACTCCTGCATAAAACTAAAGATGCATCCATTAGTGTAGTGATTCGATAATGACAGCCCAAATGTTTCTACTCATCTCATACTATGAACTCTGTCACTCTTTTACCTGAGCAATGACCTGTTTGACCCAAGACAGCGATAGCCCTGGGTTTCCAAAACAGACTTGCCAACAGCGGAGGTCTGGTCCCAGCAGCTCCAGCACTAGGCATACATCTTCACACAGGAGGTCAAGGAACCAAACACGCTCCCTACGGTGTCAAATGTTGCTGCAGGTTTGTCTGTGTGTGTATGTGTATGTCATGACTATGCAGTCTGAGAAAGGATACGAACCCCGTTGACCCCAGCTATCTTAAACTCATCCAGCAATTGGACTATCCTCCGGCTTTGGAGGTGACGAACAGTGGGACCACTGGCCTGAGGGGGAGAGGGGCAGAGGCGGGTGAGAGAGGTTAAAGTCAGGGTCCGGACTATACTGGTCGAGCCCTTGTTTAAATAGAGAGAGCTGGGTCTGTATGAGACAAGGGAGACAAATAATGAACCATGAAAGCATGGGTGGATGTGAATAAGTGGTAGTGACAGATAAATAACAAAAAGTGTTATTCATGTATGCCCTATTGCCCTTAGAGAAGAGTTAGGGGTGAGGATGAGAAAGTGATAGAGGAAGCAGAGAAAGAGAAATGAAGAGAGACAAGAAGGGAGACTCACACAGCGTAGCATAGTCAATTCGTCTTGCCCAGCCTGTGTGAATCCTTCTCCACTCTTCAAAACCTTCACGGCCACTCGCCTGCCCAATCTGCACATACAGAGACTGTTTTAATCACACTAGAGCTTTTCCTATATGACAAGAAGAAGATATTTGAGTAAATCCTCACACAGCAACATAGTGAATGAACCTGAGGTCCAAGCAGAGCCATACAGTGGAGAAGTATCCCCAGCCCAACTTAGACAGAACCTGGTATCTCCTGTTGAAGGTGTCTCCAATGTGAACAGGGTGGTACCCCCCTATTGAAACATACAGGATGATAGCAAATAGTTATTACTCCAACTTTTTATTTTTTAAAATTTTATTTAACCTTTACTTAACCAGGTAGGCCAGTTGAGAACAAGTTCTCATTTCCAACTGCGACCTGGCCAAGATAAAGCAAAGCAGTGCGACAAAAACAACAACACAGAGTTACACATAAACAAACGTACAGTCAATAACACAATAGAAACATCTATGAAAAGTGTGTGCAAATGTAGAAGAATAGGGAGGTAAGGCAGTAAAAAGGCCATAGAGGCGAAATAATTACAAATTTAGCATTAACACTGGAGCGATAGATGTGCCGATGATGATGTGCAAGTAGAGATACTGGGGTGCAAAAGAGCAAGAGAATAAATAACAATATGGGGATGAGGTAGATGGGTGTGGTATTTACAGATTGGCTGTGTACAGGTACAGTGATCGGAAAGCTGCTCTGACAGCTGATGCTTAAAGTTAGAGAGGGAGATATTTGATTTTTGCAATTCGTTCCAGTCATTGGCAGCAGAGAACTGGAAGAAAAAAAGTAAGCGGCCAAAGTCGCCAAAGGCGGCCAAAGTAAGTGTTGGCTTTGGGGATGACCAGTGAAATATACCTGCTGGAGCGTGTGCTACAGGTGGGTTTTGCTGGTGACCAGTGTGCTGAGATAAGGCGGGGCATTACCTAGCAAAGACTTATAGATGACCTGGAGCCAGTGGGCTTGGCGACAAATATGTAGTGAGGGCCAGCCAACGAGAGCATAGAGGTCGCAGTGGTGCTTTATTTTGTAAATGACATCGCCGAAGTCATGGATCGGTAGGATAGTCAGTTTTACAAGGGTATGTTTGGCAGCATGAGTGAAGGAGGCTTTGTTGCAAAAAAGGAAGCCAAATCTAGATTTAATTTTGGATTGGCGATGCTTAATGTGAGTCTGGAAGGAGAGTTTACAGTCTAACCAGACACCTAGGTATTTGTAGTTGTCCACATATTCTAAGTCAGAACTGTCCAGAGTAGTGATGCTAGTCGGGCGGGTGCGGGCAGCAATCGGTTGAAGAGCATGCATTTCGTTTTACTAGCATTTAAAACCAGGCCACGGAAGGCCTCCAACTACTGTATTTACTGTGTAAACACAGTACTCAACACAAACAGACTATGTGTATGCTGGAAAGGAGCGAATAGGACAACAAGATATGTAAGGAGAAAGACAGATTGAGTAGACCCATATCAGACCATGGCAGTATTCTCGGGGGTCCTCACTGTCCAGTGACTCCTCTGGCTCTAGCTGTTCCAAACGATTCAGCTTATCAAGTCCATTGGATGTCCCAGGTTTACTGCGCAAACAAACACACACATGCTAATACACTTACACAAAAGACACACACTGTCTACATACTGTGCACACACTGTCAACCTATCTGATCCCACACAGGGCAGAGATGTGACCCCTCTGTGGCTAAGTCAGTGTTGGGTTGCTGGGAGTAGACAGGGTGAGACTACTTTTAGACACTTCCCTGGGTGTTCACATGGATACCCAGCTGACAGGACTCAGAATGGGTCTCAGTCATTTAATAGACATGCCACTATAGTCTACAGCCAGATGGACTACATGCGGTGGCAACCCGTCATTCAAGGCAGGTGGGGTAGAGCCCCACCTGTTTAGAGCGGCACATTTAAGAAAAAAAATCTAAATAAATAAATAAAGTTGACAATCTACTGGCAAATCCTTTTTAATCCATGTCGTATGAAGAGAAATAACGAAGAGAAATTATATGATAGATAAAATGTTTCGGTGCTCATCGGCCATTGGACATAAACATTACACAACAGGGTAGAAATCGTAAATTGAACAATGAGTGGTTTGGAAAGAATCAGTGACAATGGCTAACTGCAAGCATAGCAAATAAATCACTAGCCTGCTATTCAGTGCAGTGGCCCTGTGTCCCAACTCTGGGATTAAGTGTCTATTTTCCAAGTTTAAAATGATAAACATTCAACATTGGCCATGCTGTCAATGAAGCATGATTTGGGCCGCACTCAAAACAACTGTTAACTCAGAACTGCAAAAACTTGACTTCAGTGAGTTCAAGACAACTGGGAATTCCGGAAAAAAAACTAGCTTCGACTGGGAAATACATTTTCAGCATTTACATTTTGAACCGTCATTGTAAGTCGGGAACTCGGGCATCTTTCTAGACCTACGACCTAAAGATCAATGATGTCATCATGATTCAACCCAGTTGTCTTGAAAGCACCATAAATCCAGAGAAAGCCAGACTTTGATGACAAAATTTGCCCATGGAGGACTGCCATGCCACCTTCCTGTTCAAGTGAGCACAGCACAACAAGGTGAGTCCAAAAACGTCTTGTATGCTGCTGCAAAAATTACATAATATGCCAGGGAGATATGTATACTGTAGCTAAGAAAGTAATACTAAGTGTATGTTGTGTAGTATGCTGTTAGTAGCCCATGTGCCTCACCCTGGCAGTAAATGAGGCTGAATGAACTGTTTCGCTGCCAGACAAGGCTCCACTGATAGCCAGGTGTAGCAGTAGTAAGATGTTGGGACAGCTTTTTGTAGGATCTAACAGTTTGTGGGCACCGTTTGTCACCGTTATAGTGCCATTAATGTATTGTTTAGTATTGTGTTGTGTAGTGGCTTTGCTGGCAAGCATCCCAAGTATTATTGTTGTTTTGCCCCACCAAGATTTACATGCTAAAATCAGCAATGACTACATGTACCTCACTGTGACCCTCCGTAAAAGAGGCAAAGGTCAAATTCATTAGGATATGCTGTATCAGGTTAGTGTACTATAAATATTGTCTTGTACTTGTATACAGTGCCTTGCGAAAGTATTCGGCCCCCTTGAACTTTACGACCTTTTGCCACATTTCAGGGTTCAAACATAAAGATATAAAACTGTATTTTTTTGTGAAGAATCAACAACAAGTGGGACACAATCGTGAAGTGGAATGACATTTATTGGATATTTCAAACTTTTTTAACAAATCAAAAACTGAAAAATTGGGCGTGCAAAATTATTCAGCCCCCTTAAGTTAATACTTTGTAGCGCCACCTTTTGCTGCGGTTACAGCTGTAAGTCGCTTGGGGTATGTCTCTATCAGTTTTGCACATCGAGAGACTGACATTTTTTCCCATTCCTCCTTGCAAAACAGCTCGAGCTCAGTGAGGTTGGATGGAGAGCATTTGTGAACAGCAGTTTTCAGTTCTTTCCACAGATTCTCGATTGGATTCAGGTCTGGACTTTGACTTGGCCATTCTAACACCTGGATATGTTTATTTTTGAACCATTCCATTGTAGATTTTGCTTTATGTTTTGGATCATTGTCTTGTTGGAAGACAAATCTCCGTCCCAGTCTCAGGTCTTTTGCAGACTCCATCAGGTTTTCTTCCAGAATGGTCTTGTATTTGGCTCCATCCATCTTCCCATCAATTTTAACCATCTTCCCTGTCCCTGCTGAAGAAAAGCAGGCCCAAACCATGATGCTGCCACCACCATGTTTGACAGTGGGGATGGTATGTTCAGCTGTGTTGCTTTTACGCCAAACATAACGTTTTGCATTGTTGCCAAAAAGTTCAATTTTGGTTTAATCTGACCAGAGCACCTTCTTCCACATGTTTGGTGTGTCTCCCAGGTGTCTTGTGGCAAACTTTAAACAACACTTTTTATGGATATCTTTAAGAAATGACTTTCTTCGTGCCACTCTTCCATAAAGCCAGATTTGTGCAATATACGACTGATTGTTGTCCTATGGACAGAGTCTCCCACCTCAGCTGTAGATCTCTGCAGTTCATCCAGAGTGATCATGGGCCTCTTGGCTGCATCTCTGATCAGTCTTCTCCTTGTATGAGCTGAAAGTTTAGAGGGACGGCCAGGTCTTGGTAGATTTGTAGTGGTCTGATACTCCTTCCATTTCAATATTATCGCTTGCACAGTGCTCCTTGGGATGTTTAAAGCTTGGGAAATCTTTTTGTATCCAAATCCGGCTTTAAACTTCTTCACAACAGTATCTCGGACCTGCCTGGTGTGTTCCTTGTTCTTCATGATGCTCTCTGCGCTTTTAACGGACCTCTGAGACTATCACAGTGCAGGTGCATTTATACAGAGACTTGATTACACACAGGTGGATTGTATTTATCATCATTAGTCATTTAGGTCAACATTGGATCATTCAGAGATCCTCACTGAACTTCTGGATAGAGTTTGCTGCACTGAAAGTAAAGGGGCTGAATAATTTTGCACGCCCAATTTTTCAGTTTTTGATTTGTTAAAAAAGTTTGAAATATCCAATAAATGTCGTTCCACTTCATGATTGTGTCCCACTTGTTGTTGATTCTTCACATAAAAATACAGTTTTATATCTTTATGTTTGAAGCCTGAAATGTGGCAAAAGGTCGCAAAGTTCAAGGGGGCCGAATACTTTCGCAAGGCACTGTATATAAATCTGTCAATTATTGCTCCTTTTCTGAATAATTTATTTATAGTCAAATATCCTCTCCGGGACAGTCTCTCAGAATGTTGTGGCTCCAGTTCAGAGCGTGGATATTGGCCCAGGTCCTTGACACTATGACAGACCCAGTGAAACTCTAAACTGACATTCACCTCCAGAGGCACTAAAATAATGCACACATTCTCATTGTGTGCCAGGCGAGCTATACATGGAGCCGCTGTCTCTTTGGCCGTGGAAAAAAAGGTTAGGGTCAAGCTATAAATTGGTTTCCATTTACTGAGGCAAACAACTAGTCTGGGTACAAGTCTTTTTTAGCTAACATTCCACTTCTTGCCTCTCTCCATGTCATTGCCACAGAGACTGGCCTTGAGGCAATGTCAATGTTCAATATGCAGCTGGGTTTATGGCAGAATTGCTCATTGGTCGATGGAAATAATAACATTCATATTTTCCATGAAAACATGTGGAACCTCGAAAATAGAATTATAATTATAACAAAGTCAAAAACAAACATTTAGCTGTTAACTAGGCAAGTTATTGTATTTTGAGGCTTACAATCAAACCAGCCAGGTTTTGTGATTGGAATTGCAGTATGTATTTAGTTTGAGAAGTTAGACTTCACAGCTAGCAATTTTTGACACAAAAAAAATGTTTGCTTAGCAACCAGGTACCAACATGTTCTGTGGTGAAAAATAGTTATTCAGTACCAATTAAGTGATGATGCCCTCGAAGCCAGTGTTTGGAGGATATATTGTTGCCAATATATCCTCCAAACACTGGCTTCGAGGGCATTATCACTTTTATACAACGGGTTACCAACATATTCAAATAATGATTGACATATTTTAATTAAAAACATTTTATGAATTTATTCATACTATTTCATCCTTCCACAAGATATAGTCCTAAAGATATAGTCCCGTCACAAATCTAGGGCTGGTCGTTCATTCTATCGGTTCAGTTGCTAGAGACGCAACCCAGTCGTTCAGTCTTTTTGTTCTGTATCTATGGACGCGACCCAGTCGTTCGTTCGAGATGTTCCATTGCCATACAGGCTGGCAACGTTCTTATCTCTTGATTGCTAGATAGCCAACTACGGCTAATTTACAGTCACGTCAAAAAGCCAGAATAACAGCAAAGTAGCTTCATTTGCTTTGTTTAAGCTGTTTTCTATAGACATTTGGATACATCCCTAACAATGAGTTGATGAGGTGTGATTTTGTCTGGCATAAAACATGTGCTCACTCGTCCCGATTCCAGACTCGTTCATTACTATGGTACAAGTGGAGATCGAATTTGAATATTGAAATAATGTTGCAAATGTTGGAGAGACAGACAGCAAAGTTTATACAAATATGTTGAAAACTAAATGTTAGTCTAAAATAAACATGAGATAATGTTTAGATGATTTTTATAGTGGAGATCATGTTTATAAATAGCTGATGAGACAGTGGATTGCACAGTCAGATGGAACAGAGTAAATAGGCATTTTAGCGTCATAGATTTAGCCGGTGGTAACTTGTGGAATAGACACCGGCTGGAATGCGGTTTTAATCAATCAGCATTCAGCATTAGGCCCACCCATTGTAAAACATTTGGATAATCGTTGTGATTGGAGGATAGCTGTGAGGGTTATCGAATCAGGATCAGCTCCTCTGTTCTCCTCAATCTCAGTAATGATAGAATGTTCATATTTGAAGATGACAGAAAGGCTGGTCTCCTTGTCAATGACAAGGAGTGGAATGTTAGCTAAAGAGACTGGCACCAGGCTAGCTAACAACCACACACAGGGTTAAAGTCCTCTGGTTAAGACCTGCTCCTCAAAAAATATTTCTTAATTAAAAAGATACCAAACTTCCACTCATTGACTTTGTGACTTGCTATGGGTAACAGGTGAGTCTCACTGACAATTAAGTGGGCAGCCAGGTTACTGGTTGAGAGGTGCACCTTTCAATTAGTAATAATCAAGTCAGTGTACTGTTCTAGATCTGGCATACTTAAAGTGAGAACAGATGATACTTACGTTTTTTGAGCCAACTGTACAGAAGTCTGAGCTGAGCACATATTCCTCTCCATGACTGAGTATACAGAGCCTGTATACAGTTGGACTCTGACTGCCTGTGACCAGTCAGCAGTGTTTATGTATGAGGAGCCGGCCAGGTCTAAACATGGAAATCCCCAACCCCCCAACTCTCTCTCTGTCCTCTTCTTTTGCTCTTTCTTCCCTTCACCCCCACTCTGTATATCTCTCCACAGCTGTGAAAGGGTAGAGGGAAGAGGAAATGACAGCTGTGTGGGGTTACTAGGGGGTTTAACGACCCCAGTCCAACAGTTCATGATCTTACAGGAACGCCAGGGCACCCCTTTTCTCACCATGTGCAAATACCTGTACAGTATGATATATCAAAACAAGGAATAATACCTTTTCAATTCAAGTAACAAAATGCTTCACCTCATAAAAAATAGAATTAGATAAAAGTACTAACAAAGAAACAAAGACGGGAGGAAGGAGAATGAAAAACATAAATTGAAATCATAAATTGAAAATCATGAATTGAAATCATACATGAAAAGCATCTTTATAAAAGTTTTATTCAGCAGATATTTAAAAATAGGCACAAGCCTGATCTCCTCTGGTAGACAATTGCAAAGTCTAGGGGCCCTAATGCAAATGCCCAGTCTCCTGTCATTGTCAACCTAGACTTTGGAATGGTCAACAGTGCCCTGTCAGAGGATCTCAGGCTGTGTACTGGCTCACAGGGAGATAAAATATCTGAGATATAGGATGGGGCTAAACCAAGCCTTGAACATGATTACTAAAATGTTAACATCTATTCTAAAAGTGACTGGTGGCCAGTGTAGGGAAATTAAAATAGTTGTGTTTAAATACACACACACACACACACATCATATGCTGCTGCTACTCTGTTCTTTATTTCACTCTTATTATTAATCTCCTGATGCCTAGTCACTTTTCCCTGCCTTCATGTACATATCTACCTCAAATACCTCATACCCTGCACATTTACCTGGTACTGGTACTCCCTGTATATAGCTCAATTCTTGTGTATTTTGTTTTTTAATTATTATTAATTTTAAACTATACATAGTTGGGAAGGGCTCGTCAGCAAGCATTTCACAGTTAAGTATACACCCGTTCTATTCGGCGCGCATGTGACAAATACAATTTAATTTGTTTTCATATGGTTACATTTTCTGGTGCCTGTTAAAAACCAAGCTGCAGAATTTTGAACTAAGAGTTACAGTAATCTCGGCATGAGGAAGTAAAACCACGTAGCACAAGAGTATTGCACTGGACACGTGCTGTACACTGCATTAGATTTTTCCTTCTATGGTGCAGTCATAAGGAGCTTTATCTAATTATATAATAAGCTATATCTGATTTGATCTAATTAGGAACAGTAAAAGTAGATATATGGGCTATAACAAACGAGTCTTGTGTCATTGAGTTCACTTCTGTCAGTTGCTTGATGGCTACCGTGGGAAGTCAAATCAGTGGGAAGCTACACTTCGTACACTTTCATCAGTATGTTTCCACCCCATTCATGGAATTGGAGAGAGGGTAAAAATATCCACGGCCACGATACAGGGGAGAGCAGGGTGAGGTCTCGGGCATGGCTCTGCTCTTTGTGATTAATAATGGGCTGTTAACACTCTGCTCCAACACGCCTCCCGAAGACACTTCAGAAACCGCAAGGCGCACAGCGATAAACTGAATGAAAGTTGATGGATCGGAGAGAAAGAGGCCCAATGCTCGGTTTCAATAGCCTACACGACTGGGTTGACTGTTTAATTGGTCCAAGGTGACTTATGACCTTACTTATTGGTACATTTCAAATCAAGTTGTATTTGTCAAATGCGCCGAAAGCAACGGGTAGACCTTACCGTGAAATGCGTATTTACAAGCCCTTAATCCTTCATTTATGTGTCTTTAGGCTGTAGACCTAAATCAGGTCGAGAGAAATTTAAAAAATAATACAGTGCCTAGATATTATAGGCACGGGAGGTGAGATGATTCATAGGTGCAGGATTTATTGATAAAGCTGCAGAGAGTAATCCATGTGCGTAAACACTTTTTTTTTTTTACATGAAAAGGCACAGTGTCATAACAATATAAATATAATATATGTGGTCAAAGGCAGGAACATTTTCAACAACAACGTGAGCTACAGGGGATATAGCTGGGACATGAATACGTTGCCAAATTGCAACAGCTCACCATGTTTCTGCCCGAGCGTTATGAAACGCTTTTGTAAAGTCAATGCGACAATATCGGCAAGAAACGTTTCAAAACACTCAACATGTTTTAGTAAGGGGCATGAGAACCCGGGAGTAAATCCTGTGAATAACACCCCACTAACCGTCCAGATCCACGATCGAGCGATGAAACAACGGAATACCCATTTGTTTTCAATAGAGATAAGTGAAGTGGGCGGGGGCATTGAGCGATGCATGCATGGGCGAGGAAGTATGAACAAGGCGGGACCTAAATTGCAGAAAGCAAATACTCTGCTATATCGCAGAGCGATGGACCAATCAAAGTTCAATATAGCCGTTGATCCCTAACCTGCTTGCTTGCAAGCGCCCACATGAGGGCAAAGCTAGTGTGGCTGTCCAAATTATCAAGGTTAGTGGATCATGGTCGTAAGGGCTGTTCTTAGGCCCGACATAAAGCAGAATCCGGGCAAAAGCCAGTCATTAGTTATGAGATTCTGAAGTTGCTAGCCAAACAGGCTGGTCGTCCGTTCTATTGGCATGGTTGCCAGCCAAGCGGACTGGTCGTCCATTCCAAGCAAATAATGTTGCTATGCTGGTTAGCTCCTACTTTGCTATCTAGCCAACTAAATATAGCACACAAGCAGCTGAAATGACAGCAAACTATGTGCAGTTTTGTTAGTTTCACATTTCTTTAGATAGATCCATTATAATTATCCTGAAAAATGAATTTGCCTGGCTCAGAGAAGCTGTCAGTCTCACCCAGACAAGTTCATTCTCGATGGCACAGTGGGGATTGCAAAAAAAAATGCAACATTGTTGCACAGGTTGGAGAGGCAGGCAGCAAGGTTTGGACAAACACCAACTGTTGCAATCCAATATATAGGCTAAAATTATGGGGAATACTGTATTTTGTCAAGGTGAGGTGAAATTTATGAATTGCCTGGCATGGCTGTGGGAGAGTGGAACGATAATTCAAATGGCCTGTTAATATTACCTGGGGATTGTGGTGAGTAACCCCCTGATATCAATCAATCAGCATCCAGGAGCCAAACAATCTGTTTTATATAAAACAACCACTCCTGTCTTTTGTTTAAATTAATTATTTAATAGCAGAGTATTTTAATGTTATTTGGGGAGTAGCTGGTTTAATGTAGCCCCATATAAGGTTATGTGGCAGCCTACATCTGGCCCACTTCTGGACCGGGGTCCTATAGACAGGAACTCAGCCATACCTTTGTGCCAGACGGGTACCACACCTTTTTATTTTACAATCGTTTTGCACAATATGGCCCAGATGTGGGCCACATCGTTTAGAATGAATAATTTTACACTGTGGGCCAGAGCTGGGCCACGCATTTGTAGTTTATCAGTGTGTGGGCCAGATCTGTGCCTCTCCTTTTTAATCTACCGGTGATACAGTATGTGCACCAGACTTGGGCTGGGGACCCAGGCTTATACTGGGCCAGAAAAACACAAAGTATGTGGCCTACAGTTGCCCAGGAATAATTTTGCTAACTGGGCAAACATCTTTCTAGCACTAGACAGATTTGTTTGAGAGGTCATCATAACCTCTTTGTTTCATTCTGTTACACTGGGTGAATTTTCTTTAGGCTGAATATTCTTGTTCTACTGCAAACATAAGTCACCTCCTATTTATGGCCTGATTGAATTACGGCCTAATCTTGGCACAGCATAAACTGTAAAGCCTCAGTTAGCCATTAGGGCTGCTGTTCCAATGTGTGGTAACAAGTAGCAGACCCACAAGGGCTCAGCTGTAGCTTTTCTTTGACTGAGACGCAAACGTGATGAGGAGAGTTTGAAAACTGGGTCAGAAGGGGGTGCATATAAAACACAAGTTGGATATCATAGGTATCGCATAAACCTTTTAACTAGCCATGTTAAACGATGAACTGAAACGGAGATAAATGTTAAGCTCCCGTAAAGACAGGGGAGTGATCCTCAGTAAATGTTCCCTGTAAACCTTGGGAGGCTACACTATAGCTACGGTCTAAAACTGAATAAGTGCAATAAACATATGGTTAATGTTTAATATATCTCACCTTTCTGTACGCCTTTTGCAAAAGCACATTTTTTTAATGATCACTTATCTTTAGATGTGCTGCCACAGCTACTGTAACTGTACTACAAATGCTACTGGACTAAAACCAAACATGGTACGGCAACTAGAGAGAAACTTGGTTACTTCTCGTAGACACGAGCAGGGAGTACAACAGGCCAGGCCCCACTGACTTATTTCACCCACCAACCTTCCCCTCTAAACCCCAAGGTCTTCATTAGCACAACCTCACTGACTTGCATTCATTTGACATGACACTGTTTCCACTTTTGAACACTCACAACCTCCTGGTCCTTGTTAGAGGGGAGTGAAGCACATGGCACTGAGGACATTCTGCCAAGGCTATCTGGTTTTCATGAGCTCCTCTTAAACCTCTTCATCACACCAGTCACCAGACAGGCATACTGTAAATATCTCACAGCAGAATGATTGGCTGGAAGTACAGCATAACAAATAGAGCAATCTGAAAATTATTGGAAAAACACCATTTACTGTAAACCATCTGCCTACATGAAGCAACACAATTCACATTTTGAGTAGTGTGCTGCAGTACCCTGTGGTTCCCTTCATTAAAAAGTCACTTTCCCAGATTTAGATTATGCCAGCTCCTGGACTAATTTGCATGTTCAATGGTAAATCTGTGTCAGACAAATTGGACTTTAATGATGTGAAGATGCTTTTAATGATACAGTTTACTCTTCATACGTCAGCACTTCTACACAGGGCCGGATCCAGGCATAAGCGACATAAGTGGTCTCTTCGGGCCCCCGACCAAATAATAATAGAAAAGGTGGGATCTTTTTGTGTCTGTAAAATGAATTATGTGAGAAATGGCGGTGGAAACTTGTTTATGTGCAAAAATGTATATAATAACCATCATATCGAAGTAAGCTTGGAGTCATGCGGTGATATGTTGTGTGGTCCTCCCACTACAACTCGGGAAAGCATGCAGTTAATTTTGTTTGTCATTCTTACTCAGGATATCATAACATGGCATAAGTCAATCCAAAATGTGTAGAATTGCAGGAATTTGGCTATCAAACAGCAAAAAAATTATTTCCAACCCATGGCAAAATGTGTAGAATTGAAGAAAATTGTACAATTTTAAAGCAAGTTCTCTATGCGCCATGGCAAAAAAAATGTAAGTGCAGGAAGTGAACTTTAATTTCTCTCCACCGTCAAGAAGGGGGCCTCTAAAATGTTTTGTTGCGAGGTGGGGGGCCCCCAAAAGTACATGCAGTCCTGTTTCACTGCATGTACAAGTGGGTAACCTGTATGATTGTAAGCTGTGAAATGGAAATATATTTTCTGCATATCCTGAGACACCCTCGGAGAGTGGGGTCATGGCCAGGGATCAGCCATTATTGACGGCAACCCTGGAGCAATTAGGGTTAAGTGTCTTGCTCAACTGCAGATCGACAGATTTTTCACCTTGACGGCTTGGGGATTTTAACAAGCAAACTTTCGGTTACTGGCCCAACGCTCTAACCACTAGGCACATATAGGGCCACTAGCTCCATATAGGGTAGGCTTAACTCCAGCTTGAAGGGTCTTGCTGTAGTGCAGTTGATGGCCGGCATAACAGAGGTACTCTCAAAGCCCTAAACTGGCAGCAAATTTCTATAATGATCACTTTAAATACAAAACCACAAATTACATCGACATTTTGACTATTTTATTGCATGACATTAAGTTACATTTCACCTATCAAACAGTTAGAGAAAGCTAATGGTAGGCTTACTTACAAATCGTTAAAGTATTTACAAGGAAATCCAAATAATGTTTGAATTTAGCAAGGAAAACAAAAAAAAGGATTGCTTTTGCTATGTCCATGGCAAGAGATGACAAAAATGTACTTTAAAAATCGGCAACATAACTTGCTCTACATTACTAACAAACAGATATTCCCTTATTATAGCTTGACAATCTAAAAATGTATGTAAAAACTGACATGTCAAAAAGCAGTAGTCCCAGAATGTAATGCGAGTCGTAATTTTGATACTTAGATTTTTTTGTAAAGTATACCCTTACCCAACCCACAAACACACAGTAATGAAAATCAAAAAAGGGTCAAAAGTCAAAACATGACCAGTATAGGCCTACATAAAGCTTCTACTGCATTTATAAAAAAAATATTTTAAAAAAGAACAGTGTAATTCATTCATTGTGGACTATGTCATCAGTACCAAAGAAGAATATGACAGGCGTTTGCATGAAATCGGATCTCACTTTCAAACAATGGATTTCATTGTAATTCCATTGATTATTTGGTCTTCGTAAATAGATAACGAACCAGCAGCCAACCAGACAGGAAAATAAATAAATAAATACAATTTTAAAACCTAAAAATATATTTTAACCCTCAAGCTACCAAAATATTTTCATACATCGATTACCATCTGGGTTCATTGTTACCCCAAGAATAAACTATATTTGAAAAAGCAACAGTCATAGCAAAATAGCAACATATTTCTTTTTAAAACATTAGACATGTAATTAATGTAATCTGAAAAAAAAGAGACCAAAACACTTATTTTAGCTAAATTAGAGTTAATTTGCATATTCTGTAAAAACTCAAATATGTTTCCTTCATTCAATTTGCAGCCTTTTCTTCCAAATTCTATCCACATTACTACAGAAAAAGCTTATTTACCATTATTTTATTATAGTATCATTTCGTTTTCAGAATGTTGAAAATATAAAATGGGCATATTTTATGTGGTAGAAAGTACTGCCGTTTAAAGGAACGGTACACCATTTGAAATATTCTACATTTTATTGAAAAGTAATGATTAAATTCACTTCAAAAAGTGATCCTGAAAGAAATGTACCAAATGTATGGCTTAGTTTACTTTATTTACTAAGCCCACAGCATTACCATCACTGTTAGTAAAACAATGGGAGTGTTAGAGGCTATGGCAGGATGCTTCAAAAGCATGCCCAAAGTCACCTCAAAACAAATGGTAAAGCATCCAAAATATCACAAGTTGCTTGCACCTATAGAATATAGGAATTTATGTAACATTTACCGTAGAGAATACACAGCACTATGTGTTCATTTTAGAGGGTAGTGGGTTTCCGTATTACAGTTTTACCAAGTATTAATATGACCGACAGACTGTTCTGAGCTGTTTTGACTGCAAATTGGCATATATCGAAGGTAAATTTTGATTTTGTACATGGTCGTACCTAGTTATAGTCATCCAGGACCTCTATACCAGGCGGTGTCAGAGGAAGGCCCAAACAATTGTCAAAGACTCCAGCAACCCAAGCCACAGACGGTTCTCTTTGCTACAGCACGGCAAGCAGTAACAATGCACCAAGTCTGGAACCAAAAGTACCCTGAACATCTTATACCCCCAAGTCATAAGACTTTTAAACAAGACTGCCACATACCTCATTAAAATGGCTACCTGGACTTCCCTTTATTTTTACCAACCCCCCCCCAGACGCATCACACACACACTGCAGCTACCACTACTCTTTATTTTTACTGAGTTATTCACTGTGTATTTATTCCTCATGTCTATTTAAAAAAAAATCTTTAACTGCATTGTTGGAAAAGGACCCGTAAGTGAGCATTTCACTGTTAGTCTACGCCTGTTGCCTATGAAGCATGTGACAAATAAAATGTGATTGATTTGATTTATAACAATAGGCGAGTACATAAGCTGCTCCATCTCTGCCGGTGATCGGTCTATTTGGTCAAAATCACTCATACAGGTCCCCCTCCACCCTCTGATGATTACGTATAACTTAATATTTTGTCTCCAGAGAAACCTGGATTCAAATAAATACTTTTTGGGAGATTTGTCCTAGAATAACAACTTTTCAGAGAATACAGACCAATACAGCTCTCTATGTAGCTGGAGTCTATTGCAGCTCTATCAAGTATTTATACCACTGGCAAACTTTGTACACTTTTTACATGCACAAAAATAAGGTCATTTTGGTTTTGTAGTACAGTCATACGATACATGGCAAATAAATGTACAATGTTAGGCAAGTAAGTTACATGGGGAGCTGTATCTCTGCAGAGGATCTGTATTGGATCAAAATCACTGATACAGGTCCCCCTCCACCTAATGGATAACTTGTATTTGTCTCTAGAGAAACCTAGATTAAAATAAGTCATTTTTTAAATCAAATTACTATAGACAAAATTAAGTGTTTTTGGCTAGTGTCAAAACTATCCCAAAAGGAATTGAATTTCTGAATAGTCCATGGGTTGTTCCACAAAATTAGTATCTTTTGCATCCTTTTGACATTTTAAAGGCAAATTTTTGCACCAATATTGAATTTTAAAAGCCTGTTATGTTCAATGAAGTGCCCTTATAATATAGATCACATGCACAATTCAATAAAGCATATATATTTTTTTTATATAAAGACTTGCTAATGTGCCAAAATTCAGCATTTTGACATGTCCCTCCGTGCATCATCTGTGACTTCCCAAAAAAGTTCTCACATGATTGTGTAGCCCTGGTTATTTTGTTGCTTTGACAAAGTAATTTCAGAAAAGTATTTAATTGATTTATTTATTTAGTGATTCATTTTAAGGTAAAAAAAAAAAAAAAACAGTCCCTAATTTTAAGGTGAACACATGTGAACTCAATGTTTGAAAAGAAACTTTGAACATCTGATAATGAAATGAGTGTAAAAACAGGTGAGATGGTTCTACTCTTTTTGGCTATTTTCTGGTAGGAAACTGAATGGGTCGAGCATAACATGTCAACCCTGTTACCCGTAGATAAAACATTTCTAGCCTGTATATTATTATTTTTAAATGTTGAAGCTTGCACTCAAATTGCCCCTCCCTGTTGCACACAACAAGCTTCCATTCCCCCCCATCACAAGGAGATTTATGGCTGATTTAAGGTTAAATTGTCAACCGGGTTACTTTATTTGGCACTTACTATAGTAATTATTTAACCTATTGAGATAGGAAAACACGTTTTTTATTAAGTTGAACATGTGCTTTATGACAGAATGTTAAAATGAGGTGAAATCACCAACAAAAAAATCCCACCAAATTACACATCCCAAAAGGCATCGAATTGGAGGAATGACCCCCATATTGATACAGAAACACTAAAAACATGGATTTAGATTTGTTATTACAAATTTGAAGATTTTAATATACCACCTTTGGGCTATGATAAACCTATATACCTATGGGCGTCAAAATGACTCCAGTCAGTAGCTTGAGGGTTAAAATGTTGTATTAGTGAAAATCAAACAATAGGGCTACCGTTTAATTTCAGTCATAAAAAAGGTCAGTCATGAGGCCTTGGGCTAAAGGATTCATTGTTGAGACTAAAAACATGTAATGCTGCAAGTTATGAGATAAACAATTTTATATTGCCAATCTCATACTCCTTTCGCTCAACCTTTACAACTATACTAATCTCGGATACCCAGAACTAAAATCTTACGTAATTGTGTCAGATACTCTTTCAAGTTCTGGGGGGGGATATGTATGAGAAAAGATACTAGAATGAGAAGCGGAAGCCGAATGTTAGCTTCACCCCCCTTTCTCTGCAAGTTTCTTTTAAGTCAGAAGGACAAATGTCATCTCCCCCCTTCCGAAATTCAGAAGATACACACCCTGCTAAACTCGTGATTTGTTCAAATAATCAAGTGTTGGAAAAACCTGCAAACAGGAACAACTGTTGCTTGTTAGTCGTCGCATCCCACAGTGTTGACAGAAAATGTCATATTGGTCACATAACCAGCCATTTTCTAAAACAAACTGTTTGATCGCATTCAGTTCTGTGAATTGTTGTGTTTGATTACTAGCACCTGCTGCTCACAAAATACACCTTTTTGAGAACACCTTCTAGTCTGCCATTGACAGATAATGTGTAGTGAAGTCTGGCACCCTGCTAAGAGAAGGAAACATTCTGCAGATTGAACATTAACTAGCTGAGATTTCTCTGGAGGTTTAAGCTAGAGATGTCTATCATTATCTCAGCATTAGAACGGAAAATATCAGCTTGGCTACTGCAATTATAGGGAACTGTAGAATTACCATCAGAAATGCACAAAAATGATTTGTACATCATACCGATTTTGGAAAGGAACATTCAAATCATAGAGAATGTCAAAGCTGGGTGACGACAAAAGCCAGCACATGGAGTACCTAACATTTTCACAATGTATTGAAAGCAGTCTGTTCTTTAGTGTCCAACTACATGAAGCAGAACAACTTTGTGGATCGACAAAAACATTGATGGGGAGTGAAGACAATACTACCTCACACGTTGTCTGCAAAGGATAGTTATACCAGAAAAGTAAGACTTTGAAAATGTGATTCAGGGAAACAGAAGGCATTAGCAAGTGAATGACAATAGCATAATTGAATAAGTGCTATTCAATTAATTTTAGTCCTGTAAGCTTTATCCATCCATTTCATCCCAGTAAGACATTGTTTGTGTTGCAGAAACTCTGCAGCAGTCCAGAGAGTTCAACAGGGTTTTGCTAATTTACTCAGGATAATGTCTATGTATGTACACACTGAGTAGCAGCGGGTAAATGTAGTCAGGTTGCTATGGAAATCTCCTGTGCAGCTTGTCAGGAGAATCTACGCACAGTAACTCTACACAGATATGGCAAAAAGAGAAGGGCACCACTTTGAGTGCCCCTCAACCTTCTTTACTTCCTTCAGTCTGCCAAAAAGAGAGGGAAATCACAGCCCTGTATGCACAAGGTCTTTTTCCTTTTCACACATTATTTTCCTTTCGGACTACTCCTCACAGCGGGTGTCTTTTCCTCAGGGTCTCGGCCTGTCCCGTCTCAGGGCCACTCTGTTATCATAGGTCAGTGACTTTATTTTCCACGGCAGCCGCAATCTGCTGGAGCCTGTAGCCCAGCTGCATCTTCTGAGCTGTAGGGTCCTCCTCTAGAGCAGTGATGATCTGGGAGGAGACAATACCAATAACAGGTTAAGTTCATCAACTAGCTTAACATCAAATAGAAATTACAAGTATGGGCCTCAAAAACCAATGGATAAAAATGTTGGACTCACCTGATCATAGTACTTGTTGATGTACTTGTACAGCTCATGCAGGGCTACAAGGTAGTTCACCTCACCAGCATAATTCTGTAAAGAAAGGTGGAAATACTTAAACTTTGGTTCATAACTTCTAAGTGCTCTATGCAAAAACAATCAAAGATTAAACGGAAAAGGCCTACAGCAGAAAATGTATGTCAAAACATGCACCAGTGTTTATTTTTTATTTTTATGTAACATACTCGAGACAGTTCTGCAAGGGCAGAATTCATTTCCTGGTCACTGGCAGAAATAGTCTGCCTGATGTCAGCATAGTATCTGAAAAGAGAGAAAGAAAGAGAGATGGAATGGAAATCTGAGATTAGTGCACCCTTCATAAAATCCATATGCTATACACTCTACACACACCACTCATTCATAAAGAGAAGCTGGTTCAGAAGGGAAACCCAGGTGTATGCATCAGCTAAGATTGGCAAGTTGATATTAATCCCAATAAACCTTGTCCTGGAGGCAGATCTGAGCGATTTACGCTAGATGGAGCCAGCTATATTGTATAAATTAATGAAAACAAAAATGTGCTTAATTTAAGTTTAGGCATTAGGGTTAGCAGTGGGGATAGATTTAAAATCTGATTGTATGACTTTGTGGCTGTGTCAGCTAAATGACCACTGCAGAGTTGCCTCCAGAACAAGATTCATGACGAAAAATGCTAACCTGTCTGAGATTGGTGCAGATCAGATGCTAACACTTCATACTTAATATGGCGGTCTATTTAAACTGACCAGGTTCTGCTCACACATCCTCTGCCACTTTCTGCTACTGCTAGTATGAGTGTGCTTGTTCTTGCTACCCACCACCACTCCAGCCTCCACCTGTTTGGTTCCATTTTCCTTCCTGAAGGGGGAGATGTATAGAATACTGTGCTCACTGCCTGTAGTTATTTTATTATACAGTCAGGTCCATAAATATTTTGACATTGACCAAGTTATCATTTTGTCTCTGTACGCCACCACAATGGACTTGAAGGGAGACAATAAGCTGAAAGTGCAGACTTTCAGCTTTAATATGAGGGTATTTATTTCCAAAATCGGTTGAACAGTGTAGGAATTACAGCACTTTTTATGTGGTCCCCCCAATTTTAGGAGCTCAAAACTAATTGGACAAACTAACAATCACAAATTGAATTGTGAGTTTTAATCTTTCAGTCAATGACTGCCTGAAGTTTGGAACCCATAGACATCACCAGATGCTGGGTTTCTTCCCTGGTGATGCTCTGCCAGGCCTTTACTGCAGCTGTCTTCAGTTCCTGCTTGTTCTTGGGGCGTTTTGCCTTCAGCAAGTGAAATGCATGTTCAATTGGATTCTGGTCACGTGATTGACTTGGCCATTGCAGAACATTCCACTTCTTGGACTATATAAAAGTATTGGGTTGCTTTCGCAGTATGGTTCGGATCATTGTCCATCTGCACTGTGATGCGCCGTCCAATGAGTTTTGAAGCATTTGGCTGAATCTGAGCAGATAATATAGCCCCAAACACTTCATTAATCCTGCTGCTTTTGTCAGCAGTCACATCATCAATAAATATAAGGGAAGCAGTTCCATTGGCAGCCATACATGCCTACGCCATAACACTACCCCCACCATGATTCACAGATGAGGTGGTACGTTTCGGATCATGAGCATTTCCTTCGCTTCTCCATGCTCTTCTCATTATTCTGGTACAAGTTGATCTTTGTCTCATCTGTCCATAGGATGTTGTTCCAGAACTGTACAGGCATTTTTAGATGTTGTTTGGCAAACTCTAATCTGGTCTTCCTGTTTGAGGCTTACCAATGGTTTACATCTTGTGGTAAACCGTCTGTATTTACTCTGGTGAAGTCTTATCTTGAATGTTGACTTTGACACAGATACGCTTACCTCCTGGAGGGTGTTCTTGATCTGGCCAACTGTTGTGAAGAGGTTTTTCTTCACTAGGGAACGAATTCTTCTGTCATCCACCGCAGTTGTTTTCCATGGATTTCTGGGCCTTTTGGTGTTTGAGCCCACCAGTGTGTTCATTCTTTTTAAGAATGTACCAAATAGTTGATTTGGCCACACCTAATGTTTTTGCTCTCTGATGGGTTTGTTTGGATTTTTCAGCTTAATGATGGCTTGATTCACTGGCAGTGACAGCTCTATAGACTTCATATTGAGGGTTAACAGCAACAGATTCCAAATGTAAATACCACACTTGAAATCAACTCTAGACCTTTTATCTGCTTACTTGTAAATTAACTAATGAAGGAATAACACACACGGCCATGGAATAGCCGATCAGCCAATTGTCCAATTACTTTTGGTCACTAAAAAACGGGGGGACCATATATAAAAAGTTCTGTAATTCCTATACCGGTCACCCAATTTGGAGGTAAATACCCTCAAATTAAAGCTCAACGTCTGCACTTTCAGCTCATATTCATTATTTAATTTCAACTCCAATATGCTGTGACAGCTAAAATAATAATAACTTGGTCATTGTCCAAATATTTATGGACCTGACTGTATATTGAAGCTTTGCTCTGGCATTGAGCGACCCTGAAGGGGCATAGCCAATCACCAATACCTAATGTATTGTTAATCTTTTCTAATAAATGAATACATGGCATTTCCTTTCTGAAATCCATTTTTCACAAAATCCAATTTTCACAAAGTCTGCTGCCTCAGTTTGTATGATGGCAATTTGTATATATTCCAGAATGTTATGAAGAGTGATCAGATGAATTGCAATTAATTGCAAAGTCCCTCTTTGCCCTGCAAATGAACTGAATCCCCCAAAAACATTTCCACTGCATTTCAGCCCTGCCACAAAAGGACCAGCGGATATCATGTCAGTGATTCTCTCGTTAACAGAGGTGTGAGTGTTGACGAGGACAAGGCTGGAGATCACTCTGTCATGCTGTTTGAGTTTGAATAACAGACTGGAAGCTTCAAAAGGAGGGTAGTGCTTGGAATCATTGTTCTTCCTCTGTCAACCATGGTTACCTGCAAGGAAGCACATGCCGTCATCATTGCTTTGCATAAAAAGGGCTTCACAGGCAAGGATATTGCTGCCAGTAAGATTGCATTTATCATTCAGCTGCAGGATCAGGGCACCACCAGTACAGAGCTTACTCAGGAATGGCAGCAGGCGTGAGTGCATCTGCACGCACAGTGAGGCGAAGACTTTGGGAGGATGGCCTGGTGTCAAGAAGGGCAGCAAAGAAGCCACTTCTCTTCAGGAAAAAGATCAGGGACAGACTGATATTCTGCAAAAGGTACAGAGATTGGACTGCTGAGGACTGGAGTAAAGTAATTTTCTCTGATGAATCCCCTTTCCGATTGTTTGGGGCATCCGGAAAAAAAGCTTGTCCGGAGAAGACAAGGTGAGCGCTACCATCAGTAAGGTACTTAATAGTTACCCAGAAATGATTTGATATTGAGAGTTGGCGCAGTGGTCTGAGGCATGGCATTGCAGTGCTAGAGGCGTCACTACAGACCTAATTGGCCCAGGATCATCCGGGTTAAGGGAGGGTTTGGACAGCCGGGATGTCCTTTTCCCATCGCGCTCTAGCGACTCTCCTATTGGCGGGCCGGGTGCATGCATGCTGACTTCGGTTGCCAGTTGTACTTTGTTTCCTCCGACCCATTGGTGCGGTTGGCCTCCGGGTTAAGCTAGCAGTGTCAAGAAGCAGTGCGGCTTTGCAGGGTCATGTTTCGGAGGACGCATGGCTCTCGATCTTCGCCTCTCCCGAATTCGTACTGGAGTTGCAGAGATTGGACAAGACTGTAACTACCAATTTGGATATCACGGAATTGGGGAGAAAAAGGGGTAAAATGTTCAACAACGAAAAATGGAAAAAAAAAAAATCACAGAGTGATCTCCAGCCTTGTCCTCATCAACATCCGCTGGTCCTTTTGTGGCAGGGCTGAAATGCAGTGGAAATGTTTTTGGGGGATTCAGTTAATTTGCAGGGCAAAGAGGGACTTTGCAATTAATTGCAATTCATCTGATCACTCTTCATAACATTCTGGAATATATACAAATTGCCATCATACAAACTGAGGCAGCAGACTTTGTGAAAATTGGATTTTGTCATTACTGTCATGCCAACAGTAAAGCATCCTGAGATCATTCATGTGTGGGGGTTGCTTCTCAGCCAAGGGAGTGGGCTCACTCACAAGTTTGCCTAAGAACACAGCCATGAATAAAGAATGGTACCAACATATCCTCTGAGAGCAACTTCTCCCAACCATCCAGGAACAGTTTGGTGACAAACAATGCCTTTTCCCAGCATGATGGAGCACCTTGCCATAAGGCAAAAGTGTTAACTTAGTGGCTCGGGGAACAAAACATTGATATTTTGGGTCCATGGCCAGGAAACTCCCCAGACCGTAATCCCATTGAGAACTTGTGGTCAATCCTCAAGAGGCGGGTGGACAAACAAAAAAAAACACAAATTCTGACAAACTCCAAGCATTGATTATGCAAGAATGGGCTGCCATCAGTCAGGATGTGGCCCAGAAATGAATTGACAGCATGCCAGGGTGGATTGCAGAGGTCTTGAAAAAGAAGGGTCAACACTGCAAATATTTACTCTTTGCATCAACTTCATGTAATTGTCAATAAAAGCCTTTGACACTTATTACATGCTTGTAATTATACTTCAGTATTCCATAGTAACATCTGACAAAAATATCAAACTTTGTGGAAATTAATATTTGTGTCATTCTCAAAACTTTTGGCCAAGACTGTACAGTAGAATTCGTATGACTGAGTTTCCTCAAGCATAGTGTATAGCTACAGCAATGGTGTGTGCAGCGTGCTGCCAGACAGACTCTCCATAGAAGAAGCCCTGCAGGCTCTGTGTGGCTGCGGCAATGCACTGATACAGTGGCGATGCCCTCTCTGCTCTGCCAATCAGGAGGGCAAGAGCCTGGTGTTTTCTCACCTCTCTACCATCTGCTTGTACCGTGGGATATCTCTGGCATACAGCAACTTGTTGATAGGAGAGTCCTAGAGGGGAGAAAACATTGACGTTATATTCGAAACACAGTATGGTTACATGAATGTTGAGAACCTGCATGCTCTCATTATCTAGTATTCTTTCTTTCAAAACCCTTGGCATCTCTACTCTCCCTTCATTTCTGCTAGATCTGCCGTTCCCCCTTAGCATCCTCGGTAAGGTATCCTCTCCCTGTGTGTGGCTCACCCTGCCCAGCTTGTGCTCTGCGATGGTACATGAGTCCATGAAGGTCTGGGCTATGACAGACAGCACAGCATCCACATGGTCTGATGCCTGAACATCAAAGATGAACTGGGGGTTCTTCAGGATGTTGATCCAGAACCTCAGGGGTAAACTGGTGGGAAAACAAAAACAACAAACAAGTCGCACCATATAAAATGCAGAACTAACTTAAGTCTATTCAATGACCAAGCCATGGGCCCAGATTCCCAAAACACTACACAAAAAATTAAAAAAATTAAAAAAATATATAATAAAACGGCTACATTGGATTTATTTAAAAAAAATGTTCCTGGTTGAACATTTTACCCCCTTTTCTCCCCAATTTTGTGATATCCAAATTGGTAGTTACAGTCTTGTCCCATCTCTGCAACTCCAGTACGAATTCGGGAGGGGCGAAGATCGAGAGCCATGCGTCCTCCGAAACATGACCCTGCAAAGCCGCACTGCTTCTTGACACTGCTAGCTTAACCCGGAGGCCAACCGCACCAATGGGTCGGAGGAAACAAAGTACAACTGGCAACCGAAGTCAGCATGCATGCACCCGGCCCGCCAATAGGAGAGTCGCTAGAGCGCGATGGGAAAAGGACATCCCGGCTGTCCAAATCCTCCCCTAACCCGGATGATCCTGGGCCAATTGGGTCTGTAGTGACGCCTCTAGCACTGCAATGCCATGCCTCAGACCACTGCGCCAACTCTCAATATCAAATCATTTCTGGGTAACTATTAAGTACCTTACTGTGATTTTTCAAGCAAGAACTTTGCTAGTACTGTCTGGGAATGGTCTGAGTGGAGAGGGGGAAAACTGAAAACTAGCTGTTATTGGCAAAGAGGTTTGAAACTCTTTCTTATTGGTCTATTAGCTAATTTACCGTAGACTAAAAGAGCATTATCATAATTTGCACAATTTTACAGTATTATTCCAACCTTAGTGTTGACTGCACTGGGCCTTTGAGAAAAAATAAGTTCACAAGATAGTTCGTACGTACCTTCCTCAACAATTGACCCTTCGCTAAGCTCCGCCTCGGCCAGTAACCGAAAGGTTGCTAGATCGAATCCCCGATCTGTTGTTCTGCCCCTGACCAAGGCAGTTAACCCATTGTTCCTAGTCCGTCATTGTAAATAAGAATTTGTTCTTAACTGACTTGCCTAGTTAAATAAAGGTTAACTAAAATATTCCAACTGCCTCTTGCTCTCCCTCGCTGGCTTCCCTGTTGTTTCTCTTCGCTATGAAATATGCCAGTGTCTGTTGCGTGTAGAAGAGCCTACTTACTAATTGATAGCCCCTACTTTCATGAACTTTGGAGACTTTGCATGCCAAGAATTTGAGAGATACAACTTTTGATTACTGATACTATGCATGATTTTGACTGTCTGCCTGGTGGCCGACCTTGCCTACCTATGCCCCTCCCCTGGCTCTACCATGAATACCATGAATGATATAAGAGTTTGTGTTCTTGGAAGTAGCTTATGGCAACTACTCAGACTCGGTTGCAAAAAAACGGAATCTTAGGATTCGAGGAAAATGGGAGCCAACAGGAAAGGAGTTCGAGGAAGCAATTACTTTGGAGTCGACTCTCCACCACTATCCCTTCATTCTTCTTACAATATCATATCCAGATCAGAAGGTTTAAGATGGTACACTACTAGATCATGTGTGTTGTGGTTTTTTGCTATGAGCTAAAGGGCTTTAAGAGGGTACACTAGGCATTATGTTGCATTATGTGAGTACCACAAATTACTACATTTTTGGTCACTTTACCTGAAAAATGGTGGGACACAGACCATCATGATAATACATTTTAAACAACTACCATACTTTCATGGTTCACATACTGCTAGTACAAAAACATGGCTTTTTTCGTTGTACTACCACAGTACATTTTTGTTCCATGGTAGTACAATGAAAAACAATACTTTGGTACCATCATGTTTTTTTGTTCACTATCATGGCAGGAAAATACCATGGTACTGGTGATAATACCATTGTAATTTCCTGCCATGGAGTTGACCAGAAAACAATGATAGAACCATGGATTTTTTTTATTGCACTACCATGGTATATTTTGGTAAGGGCCAGACATTCCTAGCAAAATTCTTGCTTGAGAAATAGTTTTGTTAAAAAGCTATTTTTGCCCATTTCAATGGAAATCAATTACAGTAAGGTACTTAATTGTTACCCAGAAATGATTTGATATTGATATAAAAACAAGCCCAGGTTTGTATTGGTTACTGTAATTACAAAGGACAGGAAACACTTGTGTTCAAAAGCAAATGAGCCAGTAGTAGTACCGAGTTACCTGTTAGTCTTCCAGATGTGGATGGTCTCAGGGTCTGTAATGTTGTGCTGCAGAGCCTGCTCATCCAGCAGGTCAAAGAAGTACTTGACAGCCATGGGAACTGGCTGGTTAGTGCTCAGGATCACTGTGAACAAGTCATCCACAAACTTCTGCAGTGTGCCCTGGGAGAGAAAGTAGGAAGATATGGGGATAAATATATGCACAAGTGTAAATATTACACATACCGTTTGTGTGTGTGTGTGTGTGTGTGTGTGTGTGTGTGTGTGTGTGTGTGTGTGTGTGTGTGTGTGTGTGTGTGTGTGTGTGTGTGTGTGTATGTATGTATGTATGTATGTATGTATGTATGTATGTATGTATGTATGTGTGTGTGTGTGTGTGACTGCTTGTTTGTTGCATTGTGTTGTGCATGTGCATTCTGGCACCTTCATGGAGAGTAGGCGTGTGAGGTAGATCTCGGGGATGGCCTTGGCCCTCTCTCTCTCCCTCTCTCTCAGACTGCCACGCCTGTGTTTGGGCAGGTCTGGCTCCTCATTGGCTTTCACCAGGTGCCAGAGCTTCACACCTCCCTCGTCCCCATCGTCCAACATGGGCGTCTCTGATAGAGGGACACACACGGTCAGACATCTCTGATATAACTTATACACTGTACCTAGACTACATCTTTTATCGTTTTAAATACAGAATCCCCAAAATGTGTGCATTGTCCAAATTTGCTGAACAATATCCTATGACCATGCTGCACGTTATGCGCCATAGATTAGTTGAGACTCAACTCTCTCCAGGAAAGTAGTCATGGTTGTCATTGTGTATGTGCTTGGAGTTCCGGGGTACCAGTGCAACAGTGGCTCCATCCGGAACCTGCAGACCATTTGTAAAATCATTAAATCAAATGAACAAAGTAAACAAAACAAATAATTCACAGTCATGTAGTCATTCTAGTTAAAGGGGATAGGGATGGATGGGATGTGTGGCCTGCCATTTCTGACCTTGTAGTGCTGCAGGGTGTTGAGGCGTTTCCAGGAGCCCTGCACCACCGACGTCAAGTCCTCGTCTGACAGGATCAGGTGACCTGCCATGCCCGCACGCCACTCTGATCAAGGACACAATACAAAAGATTAGCTATCAAAAAAGTTGATTAGAACTGATGACCAAGGAAGGATTCTGTTGGCTTTGTCAATTCTAGGGTGTTTCAGGTTTATAGTACGCCCATTAACTTGGATAAATGTTCTTTGGCTTCATTTCTAGAATGGACAAAGATGTCACCTTTTCAGATTGAACAGTGAATGACAGAGAGCTGTAGTGGAGGCTCACCCAGGTGGAGAGAGTCTGTGTGGGGCCTCTGGGAGAAGGACATGCCCTTCCATGCCTGTTCCAGGACCTTCTCCTTCACCTGGGTTATGGTGTCACAGTCCAGCACCTTGGCAGGAGCGGTCTGGGGCACACCACCGTTGCCTGTCGCTGGCATGAGGACATTCAGCGTCTGGAAGGTTAATGGTAGTTAATTAAATCACTACACACAAAAACATGACTACTTCACCATGTTGCACAGCTCCTTTATTCCAGCCCCTGCTTTATAATGATAAACAAAACCTGAATGTAGATGTGTATTTATGGTAAAGGGACATCAGGGTTTGTGTGTGCTGTGCTCTCACCAAGGTTTTGTACTCTATGTCCTCGCGGAGCAGCCTGTTGTCGTTGAGTGTATACTTGGCCTTTCCTGTCACGGCGTCCACCGGTCCCTTGTCCACCTGGTGTTTAATGGCTCTAAACAGCATGTAGAAGGACTCCCCTGCAGTGTCCTAATAACACAGCACAGATGGGACATGTTTCTTTAAATGCCTCTTTAGTGAGGAGACACAGGGGGGGGGGGGGGGGGTGAATGGGGAAAGAGCAGGCTGAGCTACTCACCCTCAGGAAGGTGAACAGACAAATGGACATCCAGTTGGTCAGGAGCTTCTCGACCACCGATTCAGTTCTGAAACAGAACATGTTCCACGTGAATGTGTCCAACACGGATAGGAAAACCACAAGAGACTTTAAAAAAAAGACACAGGAAGAAGCCTGCCATTACCCAAGACTGATGAGAACATATACTGATCATCCCCCCTCACCTTCGAAGCATGAGTTTGGGGTTCTTGGCCACATACTGCACCACCAGGTCGTTTAGCAGAGTCTTGAGGATGTCAGTGAAGTACTCCAGCTTCCCATGCAGGGCCACGGTGAGCAGGGAGGCCACGTAGGCCCGGTCCCGAGGGGAGAAGGTCCGCTGCACCTCCAGGGTGTGGATGAACTGGGAGAGAGTGGCACAAAGGGGTCAAAACAGTGACACAGTGAACGTGAAGCATAACGTGCATGCGTTACATATTACCGCTGACGTTTTATAGTCTGAATGGTATTGAGAGGTACGGTAGGTCAAGTTCACTTCTTCAGAGTTGGTTAAGGTTACCTTGGTGAGGAATAGTTTGCTGTTGAGGAGGTTGGACAGTTGAACCAGTCCCTGCTCCACCGTCTGTCTACGGCACTCCGGCACGTCCAAATCTCGCCTCAGTGGCGACTCCCGGTGGCCAGGAAAGAAAATGCGCTCTGCATACGCCTTGTAGTCCAGGAAGGGAATACCAGAACCCACCAGGTCACTTGAACAGTCCATCATCTCAGTCATTAGGTCTACACAGAGGAGGGAGGAAAATAGACCACATTGAGATCGTGAGAATCCTTTCAGCAAAATCATATATAACCTACACCTGAAAAACCTTACTTATTTGAAGCCACTAGGTTTTTGTGGTATAAGATGCGGTTTTGTGAACTTATGTTGAAGCTTATGGCACTTTCTCTCACCTGTGAACTCTTTCTTGCAGCGGTCCCTCACACTGGTCTCCAGATTCTCCAGCTGAATCTGGACCTTCTTGTAGTCCCTCACGGCCTGTTTGCTTTTCCTCCTGACAGAGATGCATACGGACAGACAGAAAAGCTCACATCCAGTATACTGTACCAAGCATTACTTTGAACAGATGAAATGGTGTATACTTGGCAAAGTAGAGTGACTGTTGGCACCCACCTATATATGAGCACTATGATGACAACGATGAGGGCTACGATGGAAGCCCCCACCCCTACGCCCACCTGGGCCTCCAGGGGGAAGGTGGACTGGCCTTGGGTGTCATACTGCACTCTACCCAGGGAGAAGTTCAGGTTCCCCATCTGGACCTGGGACAAGACAGCAATTGATTTTAGAGTGGAAGGATTAGATTCAACGTTGAAGTGTTTTACACTTGGCATCCCTACAACCACCACAACTAAATAATATTCAGAATTACACAGATTTGACCAAACTTATTCACAAAAGACATGTGCCCTCTTTGATTTCTAATTCCAATAGTGGTGACGCAAGGAGTGAAGACATACAGTGAACTCGGGGAGAGAATCCATGCCCTCCTGCTTCTTGCTGGCCATCACAGAGGGCTGCTGGGATGGAGGCTCACAGTAGAGGTGGTTATGGGTCAAGGTTTTCACAGAGCATACCCCTTCCCCAATCAGAGCCACCACCTCCTCCTTAAAGATGGCCAGGTCCAGGTTCTCTCCCTAGATCATAACAATAACGATATTGGAGAAAGCCAACTGGACAGAAAACAGACAACACTCGCAGGTTCTGAAAAACTGTTGGAGAAACTGTTATGGTAGCAGAAATGGGATGTAACAGAGACCTCCACAGAGATGATGCTGCCAGGTTTGTGGTGGTAGGGTTTGCTGGGGTCATTCTGGTTCAGTGGGTACAGTCTGGGGTTGAGCTCGTAGCTGAAAGCTCCACTGCCCACAGAGTTGAAGTCAAAGTGCAGGTTATCCAGTAGGAAGTCCACCTTGACCCGAGCATGGTGGGCCTCCATCCCCACGGCAGGCGTAGGGCACAGCATCAGAGAGGAGCTGCTTACAGCACAACTCGTCTCAAACTGGAGAGCAAGAGATGAGGCGTATTTATAGATATTTATGGAAAGCAATAGCAATGATTGATTCTCAACTTTACCTTTAAAAGGGTGATACATCACACTACGTGATCAAAGAAAAGAGAGCCTATCCCTCAAACTAAGCCAGTAGACATCTGAACACCATGTTTAGAGGACTCAACATACATTTCAGTTGAATAGAATAATAATAAATAAGCCATTTAGCAGAATGCTTTTATCCAAAGCAACTTAGTCATGTTTTACATAAGGGTGGTCCCGGGAATCGAACCCACTATCCTGGCATTGCAAGCACCATGCTCTACCAACAGAGGACCACCAGTTTACCTTTTTTACCACACAGAGTGCATCTTCAAGACATTCTGGCTCAGGAACTATCCGTCTTTGCCTCTTGAGTGGGATTTCTGTGTGTCTCACTCTACTCTCTCCATCTCTGCTGCTCCTCCTCGTCCTCCTCTTCTTCCTCGGAGAAAGGGACTCCAGAGGACTAAGGGTCACCCGGATTCGGGGCTCCTGCACTACATCTAGGTTTTGCCCAGACACACGGATCATTCTTCCACCACTGGACACACAGAGAGAAGAAGAATTTATTACATGAATTAAAAAAATATGGCAATTCATTGCGAGTGACATTGTGACACCCACCTGAGGAAGCTTTTTGAGGGTGCAGCCATGGTTATGTTAGGATCTGAGGTGTAATGATAGATGGCTCCCTGTAGATGGCGTTCTGCTCTACCAAACCGGACCGTGATTCCATGCTCTCCAGTTCTGTTGCTGCCCCCTGTCATACATGTAATCTGGTCATCCACGACCTCAGAGGAGCTAAAAAATAATACATTTAAAAGATATCACAACTACTGCTACAGCAAGTTACAGGACTTTTTTAAGGACTTTCACAAATGATGTATGAATTCTCATATGCAGTGCTGACTCCACTTGCTTTACAGTGGTTGATCTGGTGACTTTGAATGTAAGAGATGTGTAAGAGACTTACATGAGGCATGAGACTCCTCCAATAAGCACGCTGACCTCACTGGGGTGTCCAGTCTTCAGGCTCTGGCCCATTATGGTCAATTCTGAGCCCCCGGCCTTGGGCCCCTTCTGAGGGGCTATCCCCATCAAAGCCGGGTCCTGAGGGCAAAAGGAAGGGCATTAAGAATACATTATCAGACTGAGGGCAAGTGTCCATTTGGCTAGAGCAAGATTTTAGTAGAGTATAATAATGTCTGTAATAGATACCTGGAAGCTGAACCTTTGACTGGAGAGTCCAAGCCCTCCTCCTCTCACCTCGACTGAGGCCTGACCACTCTTCTCTCCCCCACTGGCTGTGGTCTCACACACAATCCTAAAGGGGAAATGGAGAATTACCGCAGGTTCTCATTCTGAATGCAGATACAACCAGAGCTGCAGAAGATGGAAATAAACGTTGTTGCACGAGAAGAACATTACCTTGAGGAGATCTCATATCTGCTGTTGATGACCGTGCAGGGGACACCAGCTATAGTGACAGAGTTCTGGATGTCTTCAGCTTTCTGTCCAAGATTGGAGCCTGAGATGGTCACCACAGTACCACCCTCTACTGGTCCAGAGATGGGCTCCATCTGCAACACACAGTCACAGAGAAGTTAAAAAAACGAGTCCATGTCACTGTCTGAAGACACGTCAACCATTAAAAGACAAGGACACAAATCAAGCCTCACTAAGTGGATGACAGGTGCTGGGCAGGACTGCTTGATTTCGCCAGCGCAGGAGTCCCGGTAACTGCATTTGGAGCGAGCTCCCCCGCACCACGCACAGCCGTACTTCTGATCAGCTGTACGACACCGGCTGCAGTCTGACCGGCCCACAGAGCAGTTAAACAACGTCACTGGAACAGAGAGGATACCGGGAGTCAACAACACCGCATAATCTGAAGAGATAATCTCAATGAGATCTACATCAGTAGCTCTCTTGTATAACCTACCATGAAGGTCATCCGCACTATCAATCTGAAAGGTGTTTCTCCTCCTCACATTGATCACGGCATTGTACTCCTCCACAAAGGCAGTATAGGCGTACTGCAACATGACAGAAATAAGGTAGTCTTAGCAGTGACCACAATCACAGATGCCCACATACAGTGCCGTGAAAAAAAGGTACTTGTCCTCTTTCTGATTTGCTCAATTTGAGATACTGAACGTTATCCGATCTACAACCAAAACCTAATATTAGGTAAAGGGAACCTGAATTCACAAAAAAAATCATAATTGGACTCAAGTTTGCCAAAAAACACCTGGATGATCAAGACTCTTGGAAGAATTTTCTAAAGACAGGGGAGTCAGAAGTATAACTTTTTAGACAACATGGGTCCCCTCATGCCTGGCGGAAACAAAACACTGCATTCTACAGTAAGAACCTTATACCACCGGTCAAGCATGGGGGTGGTAGTGTGATGTTTTGGGGATGCTTTGCTGCCTCAGGACCTAGACGACTTGCCTTAATAGAAGGAATTTTGTATTCTGTACGGTATCAGAGAATTTTACAGGAGAATGTCAGGCCATCCTTCTGTGAGCTGAAGCACAGCTGGGTCATGCAGCAAGACAATGATCCAAAACACAATCAAGTCTACATGAAAATGGCTAAAAAGCAACACATTTTAAGTTTTGGAATGGCCTAGACAAAGTCCTGACCTAATCCCGAGAGTGGGCCAAAATTCCTCCACCGTGACTGATTAACAACTACAGGAAGCGTTTGGTTGGAGTCATTGCAGCTAAAGGTGGCACACCCAGTTATTGAGTGTAAGAGGGCAATTACTTTTTTCACAAAAAGGTATTGGTGTTGCATAACTGTTTATAAAATATGTATGCAATTGTAATTTGTTCACTCAGGTTCCCTTTATATAATATTAGGTTTTGGTTGAAGATGATAACATTCAGTATAAAAAAAAATATGCAAAAGATGAGAAGATTTTAAAGCGGGCAAATATTTTTCACAGCACTATAGTTGAAATATCACTTCAAAAAAACATTGAAACAACATGCAGACAAACGCTGTTCAAATTAACAGCACTGTTGCAATACCACATAGGCTGATGTTGTATGAAGACTGACCTGGTGTAGCTGGCATGTGATGAAGTAGAGAGAGGGCTGGGTGTCGTCTGGCTCCACGTACGCGTCGACCACCACTGACCGCCCTTCGATGGTCAGCACACACTCATAGTCCAGATCCTCATCCTGAACACACACACACACACACACGCCACGTTTTACACACCACGCATCTTGGGTAAAGTAAACCATCAGCCATTTGGGTTTTGCAAGCATTTCTCACACACCTGGAAGAGGTGAAGGTGGCGTCCCACCAGAGTGATCTTCCGCTCCACATTAACAGGAACAAGAGAGGAGCCCTGGACCTTCTCCACACACGGGCAGTCCTGATCATATTATAAGACATACATTACAGGACACACACACACATGGGACATATGACATCAAACAATACACCAGCTTACATTTTCAGGTGAGGTCTCACCAATTTCAAATCATTAAAAGTTTATTATATGCGACTGAAGTGAAGAACAAAAACACTGACAAAGCGTAAAACAAAAACAGCAGCAAACTGAAGACAGCCATTTTTGATGGTTTGATCTCCAAAGTATTGACAGTTGACCACTTCAATGACACTCAAACATAAAACGTAATGGCGATGCAATGTTTGCACACATTAGACATAAGAGGGTAGGAATTTCGGATCAAATTAAGAGTAACCTATTTTACACGACGCCAATGCAACTGCACTTATCCGATTCAGTGCATGTGTTGTACTGGGTGCATCAGCTAGACTGCCACCGAAAGACCCCACTCACCGGCAGATCAATTTCAGAGGAGTCAGACTGGTAGTCTGCTGAAGAGTCAGGGTCAGGTGTGAGGGTAAAGGATTGAGAGGGCTGGTTTGGGTCATCATCTCCAGAGGGCACTGTGGCAGAGGATGTTGGAGGGTCCATCTCTGACTCTCCCTCTCCCTTCTCCCATTCCTTTGTCCAGGCAGGTGAGTCTGTACCTTCAGAGGGGGCCAGGTGGACTTCATCCCCATCAGAGCCAGTGGGCAGGTCCATTAACAGGGGGACTTCATCCCCGTCAGAGCCAGTGGGCAGGTCCATTAACAGGGGGACTTCATCCCCATCAGAGCCAGTGGGCAGGTCCATTAACAGGGGGACTTCATCCCCGTCAGAGACAGTGGGCAGGTCCATTAACAGGGGGACACCACTAGCAGTGGTTGATGGGGTGTCAGAGGGCGGCTCCGGCACAGTGTGGTCAGTGTCGGGGAGTCCATTTGTACTATTAGGAGCCTCAGTTTCTGGAGACTCGGGCCAGTCTAGCAGCTCAACCCTAGTGACTGTTGTCTGCTCCGTCTCCCCTGTTCCAGCAGTAGTCCTGGTGAGGCTCCCGTCTCCATCCACTGAGGTCTCTCCAGCGGTGGTCTGTGTCCCTGCCTGCAGACTGGTTGTCACCTCTAGTGTTGCAGTGGTAGCCTGAGTGGCCAGTGTGGTTGAGGGTGTGGTGGTGGCAATGGTTGGTGAGTGGGTGGTGGGGACTGCGGTTGGCTCGGGGGTGGTGGTGGTGGGTGTGGTGGATGGGGGCACAGGTGTGCTGGCCAGGACTGGGGGAGTGGTCCTAATAGATGTCCCTGTGGGTGGGAGTGTTGCAGCAGCCAGGAGAGTTGGAGTTAGAGTGTCAGATTGTTTGGTTGCTGGGGGAGTGAATGTTGGTTTGAACTTGAGATGGTAACACAAATGAGCAGAAAGGGGGAGAGGAGGGAGACGATGGTAAAACAAGAGGAATAGCAAGAAATATGCAAATAAATACATAAAGACTGAAATCACAAAAAAAACTAACTGTTTACTAAAAAAAAGTACAAATTTAAAACAAAGACAATGGAACACGACAAAACATAAATAGACAGGACACGTACAAACTAACAGTTACCTAGGGGGCAGATACCAGTTTCACTACAAAGCAAACCTGAATACACTGGTTAGTATATATAGTTTGTACCAGCTAGCAGTCCTATAACTGCACTGCCTGATAACCTGCAGGTAGACTTACGTGTTTGTTGTAAATTGTGACTCCCTCATCACAGATTTTATTGGTGCACATGTGCTGGTGAATACACCAGTTACAGCCCCAGCGACTGCTCACACACCCTCTGCACCTGAAAACAGAGAGAAGACCGAGACAGAGAGGTTAACAGGGGGAGATATACAATTGCATTGTGTCTAGAAATGTCAGCCTTTTAACTCACGGCATGAGTCCAGAGAGCTGTTGGACCACACCACAGTCAAAGAAGGTGAACTCCCGAGCTGCCACAGTCACATTGCGGAAGCGAAGGGACAGGGGGATGGTGACTGAGTCTGAGCAGGAGAGAAGTCAGAACATCCCTAAATTACAGTACCCTCCAAAAGGATAGTTAGCTTTGGTGATCATTAAGAAAGAGAAAGGAATCATTCTGCTTTGTAGTGTCAAATTGGACTCACACGGATGTCACTCACCTTCTCCCTGGCCAATGGGAGGCAGCCTGCTGGCGTTGGGAGTAGAGCAGATCACACCAGTGTCTGTGACAGTAGCCAGACGTTCCACATCCTGGTAGAAACAGCTGTATGCTTCGCCTTGCACTAGACTGGGCAACCCCTTCACTGACACAGCAATCTTCGAGAGAGAAGAGAGAGAAGGACAAAAATACATACAGGGTGTCCATTTCTTCTTTCTTTCAAGCTCGAAACAAGTACTGCATCTCCCCCTCCTCTCATGTCTTACGTCCGTCTCCTCTCCACGGCTGATGTTATACAGGCTCAGGGATTGGATACCGAGACACTGCTGCTGCTGGTGGTCAAAGCTCCACAGCCACTGGCCCTGCAGAGCCCCCCGACTGCACTGTGAACGCTGGACACACCTGCCATCACAGGGGGAAGTGGGGTTGAGCACAGGAGAGGAACAAGTGAGAAATGGGGAAGGTGATCATTCATTAATGTTGACATTTGCCTTTGCTCTTCCTATATTTTTGAGCTCTTAACTTAAATTTTCTTTGGTATAGGATAGTCCGTTGGTGCTTCCTCACCTGCCCTCCAGAACACACCAGCCACAGTAAGGGTCTCGGGCTGAAAGACAGGACTGACAGTCCAAGTGATCTCCACACTCTGCCACTGGTCGCTTCTCCACCTGAAAGGTTACCCACATATTTTTCTTAAAAACAGCTGTACTATACAATGAAACCGTAGAGGTGCTATAATTGTGTTCGATCAATTATATATTTTTTCATAGCCCTTGCCCTGAACTACTACCAGTGAACTGCATGGTCAAAAATGCAAAACACACCTGTACAGTACCTACTCTTGATCCTCTTCACTGCATTCCTGCACCAGCTAAAGACCCTAGACTATTAGGGGAGTCAAGTATCTAGCTAGCGATGATGTGTTTGAGCGGTGTTGTTCACTCAGACTAACCATTGCGCCGGTCATGACGTAGATGTGCGTCTCCGTCTGGTCCAGCAGGAGGTCACTGCTGATGGGTGAGTTGGGCTGGATGAGCATGGAGGAGTACATCTCCACCCGGCCTCCAGAGCCTAGGAACACCTGGAGAGAAGCAGATGGTTATGGTCAGAAACCATCAACCATTTCCAAGTGTGAAGGTTATAAAACTCAGCACATACAGTACATATGAAAACGGAAAAAGAGAATTGAAAAGGCTAAAGAAGTCTTGGCTAGAATGTGTCTAAAAGCAATTTGAAGGTGCATTTGTACTGTCTGCAGGATCATATTGTGAAGAGAACAGTTAATTTGATTGGCAGTCAGTAAATCTAATCTGGAGGATACCAAGACACCTTTGCCTAAGTGATTCATGAGCCCTCGAACTCTCAAGTTACCTGAGTTTAATGAGATTAGCATAGATTTTTATGTCAGACTCCATAAGCCTGTGCAGTGATCTCAGTGCTGTAAGCAGGAATCAAATTGCTTGTCAAGTGCAGTTTCTGTCAGCACATCTTAGCGAGCTGACAAAATAAGACACTCGATTTAGAAACCTGCAAGTTGTATCCACACTGTGTGTGTGTGTGTGTGTGTGTGTGTGTGTTCACGCATGCATGTGCATGTGTGTGTCTGAATGGTGGTTGTGGAATTTGGTGTGCAGTGATGAGATAATCCCTTTATAATGGGTAACTTCAGTCAGCTGCATACTAAGGGAGCTTTGATCAGGCACCTCAAAGCCCTCTGTTCTCTTCTGTCTGAGAAGGTCTCTCCCACCGGCTCGGACCACAGCTTTAACAAGGCTACCAGACGATATCCAGAGCAGAAGTACGTCTGAAACACTATCTTGATCTAGATCTCAAGTATTAACAAATAAAATGCATCATGACCTACTGTAACTTGGCATACCTTGTGCAAATTCCCTTTAGAGTCTCCTAAAAAGGCAATGGTGTGCCCAGCCCTCATACCAACAGCCACAGCAGTGAGACGGGCAGATGGGATGTCCAATACTGCCTCAGCTTCCATGGGTACCCTGCTGGCCATTGGACTGGGGGTGTGGTCAGAGCCACAGGGATAAGCCTTTAGGGTGTTCTGGAAGACAGAGAACAAACAAAAACACATCTCTCAGAGAACGTTCCATTCACATTATCACAGGAACATGGTTATTAATTTTAAGTCCAACAGTATAACTTTCATTCAGCAATATTTAATGTACAGGTCTTTCACAGTCCAACCAATCCTCTTAGATTTTATAAGAGGATTAAATATTATACTAGATGGGAAGCATACTAAGAATGCAATCTTGTGCCTTTGCTTTTGCGTAACCCCTTAAAGCCTACAAATAAGTATTCAGCCCAACTCCAGTAAATTGGAAATTATTTTGTTACAGTGCTTGTTTACTTCAAAGCAAATTGTTTACCAAATTAACTATGTGTTCCAATCCATCTGTCAGTCTCGTTGGACTTCAAAGGGCTCTTACCCATCCGTGTCAGCCTTCATTTACCAGTCTGATAGCTGAGTCGGGACAGTTAGTTTTATTGATCCTAACGATCCCATTAAACTGCTCGTGGCTGCAGGGCAGGCAGGCCTGACGAGCTCCGGGGCTCCAGGCTGGAGGTCACCCCGGGGTCGTAGGCCTGCAGGGCTACTTCCCTCCCCGGCTTCAGGGATCTTTTGGCTCTTTGGCACAGTGCTCATTAAGGCCTTTCATGAATTACAGGCCTTCCTCTCTCTACGGCTGCTCTGAGCGGAGGCTGGATCTACTCCTCTTCCAGACTGCTGAAGCCAATAAGCCATTACAGCAGTGAAGGCAGAGAATAAGTAGGATTTAACTAGATAAGGCATTACATTGGTAGTAGTCTGATGTTAGGAAAAAAAATAGGGCAAATGCTTGGCATTGAGCAGAGGAAACCTACATTGAAATGTGTTTAATTCCGATGAAGCAGTGTGAAAGGTGCATGTACTGTTACAACAGCTGCTCCTCCGGACACCTTACCGTAGGTAAGTTGGCACAGCTGGACTTGACCTCATACTCTATGTAGGCCACCTCGCCTCCTCCCATCACCCGGCCATCCAGTGTGTAGCACAGGTCTCGTGTGGAGTCGATGAGTCTGTCCAGCTCGTCCAGAGGGTACACACACAGAGCGGAGTCCTCGGAGGGCCCGTTGGAAGAGCTGACCCGGGTGGAGAAGACCCCCAGCAGGGTCTCCCCCTCTCTGCCACCCCCCTGACCCACCTGGGCTGCCTGGAGGAGGTTGTAGTTCCTCTCTGGGGAGGAGGTAGAGGAGTGACACACCAGGGGTACCTCTACATAGGAATAGTAGGAGGTGTCATCCAGACACACGCGGGCAGCATACGTACGGTACTCCCGCGACACAGCCTTAATGTCACGGCGATAGAACAAGAAGTACACATGCCCACGGCGAGCGAAAGCGGCTACAAAATGGTGGTCGTACTCCGAGAGCCTTCCCGCCACGGCCAGCTTGGCTGTCTCCTCGTAAGAGAACACAGGCTCGTGGGCCAGATGGCGTGTGGAGATGGGCGGATGGCTGCTTGTGTAACCACGCCCCACATAGAGCACGGCCCGCTCCCCGCCTCGGGGCCCCACCACCAGCCCCACTGTGGACACCTCCGGGTCGTTGGCCGCCACATACTGGGTATCCACCGGCCTCTCTGTGGAGAACAAGACCTCCTTCACAGAGGTCAGGCTGCGCTTCTGGCAGGTGCCCTGGTGGACGTTACCACAGGTGATGAGCTCCATGGCTGAGGGGTCCACTAGGAGCAGCTTGTTGTGGTTGGAGGTGTGCCGGGCCTGGGGGCAGTTGGCCTCGGTGACAGGGGGAAGACACTCCTTACTATCAGTCACAGGGCCGGTCCTCTCCTCATGCTCCAGACGCAGGCCGTCTAGCCCGTCCAGTTGGAAGAGGTGGTCCCTGGCCCCCACGTAAACCGTGCCCACAGAGGGGTCCGGGTGCAGGACCAGGTGCTCAAAAGAAGTGTCATTTCTGGAGAAGCGTGGATAAGTGCGGACAGCGAGGGTGTATGAGGTGGTGATCAGTAGGAGGATGAGCAGGGCTGAGAACAGAGCCATCCCAAGTGGCATGGCAAATATTCTGCAAAAACAAGAATAGTACAAATAAATAAATACATTTAAAAAAAGCTCAACATCAAGTTTGCTATACAAATGCTTACAGTATTAATAGATATCTATTCAATGTCTAACCATGTGTCCGACGATAAGCTCAAGACGCCAGTCTCCTCTTGATCATCCGCAAACATAACCCATTATTGTTCACTACACCTGTAGAGAAAATAAAATATGGAAATATTATTGCAAATGTAATGTTAGCCAATGATCCATCAGGAGTTACAACATTGGTTGGATCATGTTATAGAATCTGCCACCCTGCCACTTATCTACATCACATGAGCCGATGTTGCGCATTCTGAAATTTTGGACACTTGTCACTCGTCACCTCACTACCCCAGCAAATCAATTGGCCAGTGGGAGTCCTCTATTACAGCTGCAACCCCTTCAATAATTGAGCAGCTCTTCCCCATCCTCACCCTCCACCCTGGTGAGAGGTCAAGAATGGCTAAGTGCAGTAGTCCTACAGTACGTGACTGTAGCCAGTGACAAGAGGATGGGTGAAGAGAGCCCTAGTTGGTGGTCCTGGAGCAGGTGCGTCTGGTGTGCTGCTCTGATACAGTAAGTGTCTCAGTCAGACCCCTCTTTACTTATTCATGGAGGGATAAGAGGTCTGTCACTTCTTGGACGGTAACTTCCAGGCCCACTGCCACAGGGTAGTCCATGAAAAATACATGCATAATTCCATGTGCATCATGTTTTATTGAGACAAACCTATGTCCAGAATAGGGGTGCTTTGAGAGATAAGAATAGTATGGGGGAATAAAACACTTTCTAGAGCCATTAGCACTATCCACAACATGTCTATTTGTGGGCCTCTATTCCTGTCACTGTTGTCCTTGATGCTCAGTCTCAGTCTAGACCGATTAGCCTATGATACACAGCTGCACTGTGAGGCCTGGAAACAATGGAGAACACAGCCATGCCACTGGTCTGCAGTCCTCACCAGCTCTTTGAACGGCTGACATCCCATTGTCAATATTTATAGTGCATGGGGACCAATCGTCATGGGAACTTCCTCTTAGTAACTGGAGCAGCAGTATAGGACTGGGAAACCGATAGTCATTCCTTTTATACAAAAAAATAATAAAGTAGCCTCATTTTTTTATTATTTATTTTACATCCATCACGTTTCCTCTTCCTGATCATGGCTGTAGTGACTTTTCACAAGATTATTCAGCTGAATGTAAGTACTTCTGGAAAAGTAGAGTCTGCCAAATGCCCACATTGTAATTAGTAATGTAGCACATTGTTACTACTGCTGCTACTACTGTAAAGTGTAGTGGTTGTAATGATAAAACAATAACTTGGGAGGAGGGGGGGGGGGGCTCTGTAACAGGGGCATGCAGAGCCAACAATCTCCAGAGTTCATTGGCCGTGTCTGGAATGCATGGCTCTGCCCTGGTGCAGTCCAAGGAACCTATAAATAACTACTGCTAGGCTATTAGCCTGTCAGCATCACTGGGGGTCTGATCGGGGCTTTACAATTCCACTACAGCCAAGTCCGCCGAGCTCCACAGCTCGACGAGACTCCCCTCTATGTTTATCAATCATTGAAAGTGGTTGCTGTGCACGTTTAACGTTCAACTCTTAATGATCTGTGACAGGGGTCTGAACGCTAAGACCCCATAAAAATGTGAGGTCAGCAGCGAATCCCTCCAAAAAGACAAGGGTGCGATTCTTCATGCGGCGTCTGAATGAGAGACGGCCTCAGGCTCGGAGGCCTGACATTGTTCTGCTGCTCCTGGCATCTCCCCTCTGGAACACAGCCAAATGGTACTGTACCCGTCTGCTTGAGTTATGACAGGCTCCGGGGAACACACAGCCACCATAGTTCATCGTTTTATGACTACGAGGCAGAATCCAACTACAGTACAGTTAATCTTAGACATAGATTTTCTGTTTTACAACACATAAAACGTCACAGCACAGGGTGTGATCGTCAGACTTTGAGGGTATTTTTGTAGTGAATAAAAACAGTCACGGCCAGTCACAGATGTGATTTCTACAGTATAGAATAGAAAATGTTTGTCGACAAAGAAAATGTTAACAAGCGAATATCAAAGGAGGATGCACACACACACAGAGACACACACGTCGGCCCTCTGCCAGTTCCGTCTACTTCTTTAGGTCTATAGCAAACCACTCTAACAAACGCACAGAGGGTCTCTCTTCCCCTCTTTTTAAAAATGCCCCCGGTGTTGAAAAGGGAGTCTGTGTGTAGCCGTTGGTGGGAATAGTGTCCCTTTCAGTCCTCTCTGACCAAGTGGCTTCTCTGACCGGGTGGAGAATAAAGCCACTTCCTTGTAAAAAAAAGAGCTTCACACAGTCTGGCTTATAACGGGACCCTTCATGTAGGCCTAGACCTTTCTGAAGGTGGTTTGTCAGCGGGAAGCAAGGTGCAGAAGAACTTAGTACAGTTGACAGTAGAGTCTGAAATCAACCCAAACAAGATCGATACAGCCCGGAAGTCTGTTGTATGCACAGTAAAAAGACAGCATTCCGCAAGAATGACGGATGGAAGCAGCTGAAATGCTTTCCAAGGGTTTCTGGAGGGGTTGACGATTCTGTATTTATAGGCTATATCATACATATACCTATATATAGTAGTGTGTAAAACTTAAGTATATGGTGAATTAAGATTGGATCAAATAACACATTTCAAACCCACACTACTGTAAAATAAGGACCCTTCAAAAGAATGGTAGTGAATGATGGGAGGAAGAGAGGCCAGTAAGTGTCTGGTGGTCAGATCCTGCTGACTGCTGTGGGTACAGGACCAGGGCAGAATCCAACTGCTCCAACTAAATTACAGACAAAACTACTGGACTGGAGATTCCTCTGGGATTGATGTGAGCAAAATCTGAACACAGGAAGAGCGTGTGAATGTAGAAAATCTCAAATCTCTTCCTCTATTTTTCTAGCTATGCTTTCTTTTTACACTCTTTCCCCGTTTCTGTGCCACAAACGTTTGCCAAGTGAGTTATAAAATGGCATTCAGCGGTTGGGTTCTGTCGAGCAGAAGGAGCTACAACAGAAACGTGCGATTAAGGATTGTTGTGATTGCGTCAATGTGTTTTATTCCGACCATATGGTTATTTTAGCGTCACGTCAATAGGATATATTGATAATGCATGTCTTTGTGTTGGCATCACAGGAGGCTGAAGCGGTGGCGAAACATGCTTATTCATGTGTTTGTGCCCTGGCTGCATACATTACCACCCACTGCATGTGCTATCACATCTCCATCACACAAAACAGCCTCTCTTTCATATCGCTGAATAGACTGAGAAAGCCCTTTGTCATTTGTGGTTGTCTTGACGACGTCTCGTGGTTGGATGAAAAGGAGAGCTGAAGTCTAGCGTCAACTCATAGGCATTTGAATTAGTAGAAACTGTACAACCACTCAAGCTCCCTGACAAAATAATTCATGGTTAGGTGCTTGGTATTATCATTTAAGGAATAGAGGTCGTGGTAAGAAACGCTCCCTAATGCTGCACTGAATTCTTCCCCTGACTTGACAAGAAAATATTATAAATCGAAACCAAGAAGGTACACCAGTTGGAATGATTTCCAACGTGCCGTGCAGGCAAAAGCTATGTTTCTACCGACCCTTTGTAATCTCAGAATCTAGAGATGGACGGAAAATAACAAGCCTCATCTTTAAAATGATTCGAAAAGCTTTAACAAGAGCAGAGCTATTTTGTTTCATTTGAAAAAGAGTAGAAAATGTATTTTGCTGATCCCAACTAGGCTTTGACCCCCTAACAGCAAATAGAGGAGTGAGGAAACTAAATGAACCAGAAGCTCTTAGCACTTCATAAGAACACATAGGCAACAGCAGAGCCCCCCCCCCCCCCCCCCCCCCATGTAAGCCTATATGAACATAGATACACTGCACTACTCACTCTCCTCTTCCTTCAGGGACTGGTATCACAGTCACCTATTAGAATGCCAAGCATTTTCTGAATGCTTGGCAGGGAGGGCTTCTCCCAAGCAGTGTGGAGGAGCGTATACCCTAACAAAACACTCAACTACCGGGGAATGGAAAATGGAGAAGTTTTAGCTTATCTGGGCAATATAGGCCTCCATGACTGATGTGGTATTGTAATAATCATATTTATTAAGCACTTATAATAGGCCCTTAAGTAGTCTGAGTAGACATACGCCAGTCAGCCCAAAGGCCATTCGGCTCGGCGCATTTCTATTTTCATGTAGAAACATGCACATCTCTGCTTAGTATCATGCCAGGTTGGGCTTGTACAACTTTACTATCCAACTAGACATACAGTTTAAGTCTACATTAGCCGATTTCCAAGGAATTGTGCTTTGGCTAGAGTGATGTTCATCACTGTAGACAGTTTCACAGGGTCAATTTGGTGAAGCTGTCATTAGTACACATTTCATCATCATCGCAGAGTAGATCAAGTCAGAAAAACAGCGAAGCCTTTCCATGACTGCATTTTGAAATCTGAAGAAATGGGAGTTTATTTTCCCTCCCTTATTTATTTATGCCTGCTTTTCCCCCCTGAGCATCACCCAGCAAGAGCTGGGATTGGTCCTCTTAAATGCTGTGCAGACTGAACTGGTGTTCCCCCTGGCAGTCTCATAGAGGGGCTCTTGTGAGGCCAGCGCCGTTACACACAGTGTGTCGTTTCTGTCCTCCTCCATTAACAAATACATGCTGTTGGTCAGGGAAATTAAATATTAGTGTGGTAGTCTGCAACCTTTGATCTTTTAGCTGTGTGTGTGTGTACGCACATGTACCTTCACTCATTACAGGTGTTCAAATCAGTCATCTCTGTCAAACCACAATACATCTGAATAATTACCAGCCTCAGTTACCTTCAGTATGGGTTTCAATGTTCTTTACTGGTCTGACATTTTATCCAGGACACATGTAAAACCAGTCATTCTACTTGGATTGCCAAGGTTAACCAGAGCAACGTATTTAAGGCAGTGTAATTAAAGCTTCTGTTTGAATCACATACCGTACCGAAGCAATAACTTATGCTGATGGATCTAAAGTCAAATCTCTTTAGTAGTCTGTAACTAAGCCAAGAGAGAGAACTTGGCAAGATTACTTCATTGGCATGATTTTTCAGGACAAGTGTATGCAAAGACTGTTATTTTCATCACAAATGTGTTTCATCGGTTGCCAGAGACGTCATGCAGAAATAATCACTCTGAATGGTTAAAAAGGTACTGTGAGAAGCGTTCCAAATTAACTTTTGCCTTTGGACCAGAGAAAGACCGCAATCAGTCCTATTCATAAAGGGTTGCTTTCCTTTCCCAGAGTGACAATCAGATGTACCAGATATTTTGGTCAAACTATAAAAATATGCATCTAAATTGATGATCATGAAGCTCTGCAATGCATTGTAATCCTGTTTTCAGGAGAAAAATACTAACCATAGGGTTAACTACATACTCTCCTCACACACACGATGGAACGACGACCCTTCACAAGGTGGCAATAATTCAATAACACTGTTGAGAAAAATACCACACTGAGGAGTGACTGAAAGTTAAGGGGTAGTTTTGATATGGGAAAGACGCCGTACAAGGCCAGATTTTATGATATACAGTGCATATGGAAAGTATTCAGACCCCTTGACTTTTTCCACATTGTTACATTACAGCCTTATTCTTAAATTGATTTAGTTTTTTTCTCCCCTCATCAATCTACACACAATACACCATAATGACAAAGCAAAAACGGGTTTAGACATTTTTGCTAAGGTTTTAAAACTGAAATATCACATTTATTCTGACCCTTTACGCAGTACTTTCTTGAAGCAGCTTTGGTAGCGATTACAGCCTTGAGTCTTCTTGGTTATGACGCTACAAGCTGGACACACCTGTATTTGGGGGAGTTTCTCACATTCTTCTCTGCAGATCCTCTTAAGCTCTGTCAGGTTGGATTGAGAGCGTCACTTCACAGCTATTTTCAGGTCCCTTCAGAGATGTTCGATTTGATTCAAGTCTGGGCTCTGGCTGGGTCACTCAAGGACATTCAGAGACTTGTCCCGAAGCCACTCCTGCGTTGTCTTGGCTGTGTGCGCTTAGAGTCGTTGTCCTGTTGGAAGGTGAACCTTCACCCCAGTCGGAGGTCCTGAGCGCTCTGGAGCAGGTTATCATCAAGGATCTCTGAACATTGCTCTGTTCATCTTTCCCTCGATTCTGACTAGTCTCCCAGTCCCTGCCGCTGAAAAAAATCCCCACAGCATGATGCTGCCACCACCACCACGCTTCACAGTAGGGAAGGTACCAAGTTTCTACCAGATGTGAAGCTTGGCATTCAGGCCAAAGAGTTCAATCTTGGTTTGATCAGACCAGAGAATCTTGTTTCCCATAGTCTGAGAGTCTTAAGGTGCATTTTGCAAACTCCAAGCGGCCTGTCATGTGCCTTTTACTGAGGAGTGGTTTCCGTCTGGCCACTTTACCATAAAGGCCTGATTGGTGGAGTGCTGTAGAGATGGGAGAACCTTCCAGAAGGACAACCATCACCACAGAGGAACTCTGGAGCCCTGTCAGAGCGACCATCTACCTGACCAAGGCCCTTCTCCCCTGATTGCTCAGTTTGGCCAGGCGGCCAGCTCTAGGAAGAGTCTTGGTGGTTCCAAACTTCTTCAATTTAAGAATGATGAGGCCACTGTATTCTTGGGGACCTTCAATGCTGCAGACATTTCCCTTCCCCAGATCTGTGTCTCGACACAATCCTGTCTGTCTCGGAGCTCTACGGACAATTCATTCGACCTCATGGCTTGGTTTTTGCTCTGACATGCATTGTCAACTGTGGGACCTTACATATACATACAGGTGTGTGCCTTTCCAAATCATGTCCAATGAATTGAATTTACCACAGGTGGACTCCAATCAAGTTGTAGAAACATCAAGGATGATCAATGGAAACAGGATACACCTGAGCTCAATTTTGAGTCTGTAAACTTATGTAATTAAGGTATTGGTTTATAAAATGTTAGAATATTTGCTAAAATGTATAAAAACCTGTTTTCGCTTTATCAATATGGGGTATTGTGTGTAGAATAAGGCTGTAACATTACAAAATGTGGATAAAAGTCAAGGGGTCTGAATACTTTCCGAATGCACTGTACATGTGTTGTTTTTTGTTGTCTAAATTCTATTTCAAAAATAAATAAAAAATCACTACAAAAACAATGCCTTTCCAAAAAAGGGTTTTGGGCAGAGCCAGGCAGGTGGGAGCTATCGTGGCCTTCTGTTCGTGTGCTGAATGACAGACAGCTTCATTTAAAAGATAATGGGAGAGGGAGAGAATCAGAGCAGGTCTCTACGAGTGGGAGGTCTTCAATTGTCAAATGGTTAATAGAGTGTACTCTTTCTCTCTTAAGCAGAAGTGCATGCATGTGACACACACAACCCCTTTCTCTAAACCCTGACAGAAAATCATTAATGATGGATGTGCAGAGCTTGCTGTGTTGAAAGCAAAGGTGTTTAATTATGACCTGAGGACAATAGGGTGGTGAAATCTAGGGTGGAACCTGCAGGAGGAGGCAGTGAAAAGATCTTAACTGAAATCCATGACATCTTTCACAAACAAAGACTTTCTTATGCAATTTCGATACAAGATTAGTAAATTGTGACTAGATGGGGTTCTAAATCAGACTGAGCAGAATAATTATGGATGAGCCGCACCACAGAGCATTAGAAAGTCTTTGTTTAAGAGGGCCACAGTCATGGACCCAACACTAATATGGATAATGGCTTAGGGTACCCCGCCGCGCCTTTAATTGAGGCAATCTTTCTGATGCTTGGAGATCGAGCGAGACAGAGAGCGAGAGCGAGAGAGACAGCAAGCGAGCGAGAGAGACCACGAGCGACATACAGCGAGAGACGGACAGCGAGCGAGAGAGAGACAGCCTTGGGAAACATAGCATGGGGGTTGGGAGGAGTCAGACCAGGAGCTCACTCCCCTGAGGTCCTGAGACAGTCTGCTAACAGGACTGACACCTGGGGACTGCATTAATCATTGATCAGGCCAGTATGAGGGAGTGGATGGGCTTCAATGGGTTTCAGCCAGACTGACTGAGGGTTTAACTCAGCGTTGGTGTATTAACCATCAAGTCAGTGAGTTAAGTTCACCCAAACAAAAGGCCAAGCAAAACGTACATGGTCAGTTCCAGTCAGCGACAGAAAAGCCCTGCATACTGTAGATACTAACATCAAAGGATAGCCGTAAATACTGGTATGCTGCAGTGGCCGGCTGTGTGTTAGGTTTTGGCTGTGCCCAGATCAGTGAAAGATAAACAGAGCATTAAAGTGTTCCACAGGGACTGAAACGTGATGGTTAGTTAGGTACACTCCTCTTCCACACCACTACTCCCTCTTCCCCACTGCCCCGGCCGGCTCTCTCCAAAGTATCACCTACTGTAAGCAACATTTTTGCTCAGCAAGACACTTTCTTTTATGCCTTTACTGCCCTGAGAATCTATAGCCTACTGTTTGACGCACTGCAGAAAATATGTAGATAAACACAGAAATAAAAAAACTGACATAAGCCTGTGTTCATTCAGCTTTATTTTTCAGTGCAACTAGTCATGCAACCTGGCATTCCGGGGAAAGCCCAGCAGTAGATACCAGTGTTTGGACTTATTAGCAGAGAGGGAGCTGACGGAGAGTTTTTGCCACGGCTATTACAATACAATAGAGGGAGGTCTGTGCTGGCATCACTGCTGAATCTCTGAATAATTATCCAAATCCCCAAACTGTGCCGTGACCCAGACCGAAAGCTTCATTAAAAGAGGATGTTCAGACTGCTGACTGAGATTAATTAGCTTAGTAAGCAGAGCCACAATCCCTCCTCCACAGGACACTCAGTGCTAATCCACACAGATCTTTACTGGCAATCCATAAGCATTGTTCCTGAATAGAACAGCCTTCAGGGAATACCTTTCCCTTGATGTAGTCGAATAGGCTAATGTTTTGATGAGGGACCTGTTCCTTCAAATGTGCCTGCGTTGTTAGTTATCAGACATTTGCTTGCTAGCTACCTAAACTTAGCAGAGTACTAATGCTAGGTTCACATTAATCTTGCTAAGCTAGCTAATTTTCGCTAACTAGCTAACACTAGCTAGCCGTTTTGGCCATGCCCTCCCAGTGGAACTGACGGATTAACCAAAATTGGCAGAGGTTGTTTGAATTATTTAAAACCACGTGTCTTGAACTAGATGGTGACATTGAATTTCACAATATATATATATATATTTCTCTCTCCAGAGGGATTGAGGATTCACTTTATGGGCAATTCCATGGAAACAGAATTATGCAAACGGAATTTCATCATGGGTCCCTGATCTGTTACTACACAGAAATGCATAATTATAGACATGAATATAATTCGCTTCATGATGATTTATCCTAAATACTGTTGGTAAAAAAATAAAAGTATAAATATGCAATTATCCTCCTTTTCATATTTGTCTATTATTTAAATGAGCACCCCCCCCAAACAAGACCAAATTTGGTTGGTCCCAGACTAAATCTGAACCAGTCAATCATAGATGTCTGTTTCACAAGTTTGCACAACAAAGTACAGCATAGTATAGCTCAGTAGAGTGCAGTAAAGCACAGAACAGTAGAGCTCTGTACATTACAGAACAATAGTGTACTCAACTCGTGTGCTCTACTGTGTACTGTACTCTACTTTGTGCTCTACTGTACTATGCTAAAAAAAAAAAAAAAAAAAAAAACGACTGTACAGTGCTTTCCAAATGTCTACGACTGCTTCAGATGTGGTCTGGTTCGAACCAATCATGGACGTCTGTGTTTCGGCCAAATCAAGTCCGGTCCAAAAATCAACATCTGTGGACGTTGAAATTAAAGCTGGTTCGGACCGTACCAAAAAATGACGTCTGTTGACATTGAGATGAAGGGAAGGATGGACTGACCAAATTGTAACTACTTTCAATGTCCATGGAAGTCTGGTGTCGGTGGTTGCTTAGTGGGTAAGGATGCTGGTTTCAGTAAATGCAATGACAGGGCTCATGGGTAGGGCTGTGGTGGTCACGACATTTTGTCAGTCAGTAATTCTCATGCAAATGACTGTCGGTGTATTGGTAATTGACCATTAATTAACAAACACATTAAGCATCTCCCGACCTCTACGCATACATGCCATGCCGTGTGCCTTTGGAACATCTACATTAAAACAATTCTAAATCCTTTTAATATACACCATCAGAATAAATCCATTACTTTAGACAGGTCTAAACAAACATTATGTTTTGAAGAAAATGTATTTCAGAAGAACAGAATATGAGTGGGCCTACTGCATGTTATCTGGCTATACGCCATGCCATATAGGTTGTAGGCTAGTTCATTTAGCAGATGATATGCTTATAAGTCCTGTGCCATTATTTTCTAATATATGATTTTATAGTAAGAAGAATATAATTGAATTTAGCTGAATAAAACTGCATATTTTTCTAATTCCGGAGCGAGTGCGCATATGAAGATGGGCGGCAGATAGCCTTGTGGTTAGAGCATTGGGCCACTAACCGTAAGGTTGATGGACCGAATCCCGGAGCTGACAAGGTAAAAATGTGTCATTCTGCCCGAGCAAGGCAGTTAACCCACTGTTCCCCAGGCACCGTGGATGTTGATTAAGGCATGACTCGGTATACCCCTTTCCCTTTGTTGAGCGTAAAAGTGATCATTTGAAACAAGTCCTATATGACAGTTAATTGGCAAATTTAGTTGTGAATGATACACACCCTATAATGTCTTAGAAATCCAAACATTATTGGGCTGCATGATGCGACTGTAGACTATTGAGGAGTTGAAAAAGTAGCAAAAAAAGCTTGCACTCTGTTCTTTGCCGCACAAGCTGTTCTCTCATCACTTGAGCATATTTTCATCCATCAGACTATTCTCAATTTAATCTAGTCTTTACTAATATATAATGTTTATTTCAATTTAGAAAAGGTCCATTATCAAATGGGAAGAAACAGAGGCGGGGGGGGGGGGGAAGACATCATCCATGCGCTCTCGAATAGCGAATGGAGGCCAGAGGTTCGTTTTTAAATCATTCCGGGTTGGCTACTCTGGTTTTATAGCTGAGCAATGCTTAATATTTTAGCTGAGAAATAAATATCAGTAGTAGAAGGTTGGGAACTTCCTATTTTTAGTGGCAACCATCAGAGCTCTGCTTTCACACAGGATTGCATATAGAAATGCCTAATTGCATATAAAACACACTAATTTCACTCCACGCATCAACCACTGTTTGAGAAGCATGCAGCCTCTCGCTGGGCGACAGTTGATAGTACACCCAAACTCTGTATGCCATGGGCTCTCCAACACTGTTCCTGCAGCTACCCCATGCTTAATTTGGAGAAAAAAAGTGAACATCGATACATCGATCGGGAACATCGATACAACATCACAACAAAACATATTTTAAATTAAACTGTTGACAGAATGAAGGAGAGAGAGGTGGAAACGCACAGTGGTGAGAATCGGTAGCTAAAAAGGTAATGTGTCAGGCTATTCATTTTGGAAATATATTTTTTTAAATGCAAATTCACTATAAAACTGTAGGCTAACTCTGTGCACAATCTATGAACTGCAAAAGGGTTTTCTAATGATCAATTAGCCTTTTAAAAATGATAAACTTGGATTAGCTAACAATGTGCCATTGGAACACAGGACTGATGGTTGATGATAATGGGCCTCTGTACGCCTATGTAGATATTCCATTAAAATCAGCCGTTTCCAACTACAGTAGTAATTTACAACATTAACAATGCCTACACTGTATTTCTGATCAATTTTATGTTATTCAAAAACAAGGCCATTTCTAAGTGACCCCAAAGTTTTGAAAGGTAATATGCACGCATGCACACACGCACATGCACACACAGTTGAAGTCGGAAGTTTACATACACTTAGGTTGGAGTCATTAAAACTAGCTTTCAACCACTCCAAACTTCTTGTTAAACTATAGTTTTGGCAAGTCGGTTAGGACATCTACTTTGTGCATGACACGTAATTGATCCAACAATTGTTTACAGACAGATTATTTCACTGTATCACAATTCCAGTGGGTCAGAAGTTTACATACACTAAGTTGACTGTGCCTTTAAACAGCTTGGAAAATTCCAGAAAATGATGTCATGGCTTTAGAAGCTAATGATAGGCTAATTGACATCATTTGGGACCACGGTGCCGTCATACCGCTCAGGAAGGAGACGCGTTCTGTCTCCTAGAGAGGAACGTACTTTGTTGCGAAAAGTGCAAATCAATCCCAGAACAACAGCAAAGGACCTTGTGAAGATGCTGGTGGAAACAGGTACAAAAAGTATCTATATCCACAGTAAAACGAGTCCTATGTCGACATAAACTGAAAGGCCGCTCAGCAAGGAAGAAGCCACTGCTCCAAAACCGCCATAAAAAAGCAAGACTACAGTTTGCAACTGCACATGGGGACAAAGATCATACTTTTTGGAGACATATCCTCTGGTCTGATGAAACAAAAATAGAACTGTTTGGCCATAATGACCATTGTTATGTTTGGAGAAAAAAGGGGGAGGTTTGCAAGCCGAAGAACACCATCCCAACCGTGAAGCACAGGGGTGGCAGCATCATGTTGTGGTGGTCCTTTGCTGCAGGAGGGACTGGTGCACTTCACAAAATAGATGGCAGCATGAAGCAGGAAAATTATGTGGATATATTGAAGCAACATCTCAAGACATCAGTCAGGAAGTTAAAGCTTGGTCACAAATGGGTCTTCCAAATGGACAATGAACCCACGCATACTTCGAAAGTTGTGGCAAAAAGGCTTAAGGACAACAAAGTCAAGGTATTTGAGTGGCCATCACAAAGCCCTGACCTCAATACTATAGAACATTTGTGGGCAGAACTGAAATAGCATGTGTGTGCAAGGAGGCCTACAAACCTGACTCAATTACACTAGCTCTGTCAGGAGGATTGGGCCAAAATTCACCCAACGTATTGTGGGAAGCTTGTGGAAGGCTACCCGAAACGTTTTACCCAAGTTAAACAATTTCAAGGCAATGCTCCCAAATACTAATTGAGTGTATGTAAACTTCTGACCCACTGGGAATGTGATGAAATAAATAAAAGCTGAAATAAAAAAAATTATCTACTATTATTTTGACATTTCACATTCTTAAAATAAAGTGGTGATCCTAACTGACCTAATACAGGGAATTATTACTGGGATTAATTGTCAGGAATTGTGAAAAACAGAGTTTAAATGTATTTGGCTAAGGTGTATGTAAACTTCCGACTTCAACTGTCTGTCTGTACGTACACACAGTCAAAAGTTGACACACCTACACATTCCAGGGTTCTTAATTTTTACAATTTTCAACATTGTAGAATAATAGTGAAGACATCAAACTATGAAACAACACATATGGAATCATGTAGTAACCAAAAAAAAAAAGTTCAACAAATCAAAATATATTTTATATATCAGATTCTTCAAAGTAGCCAAACTTTGCCTTGATGACAAATGTGCACACTGACATCGCCTGACATATTCCCTCTGTTCACAGGTCAGCAACATTCAGGCTCCAAACAAATTATTCTAGACACTTTTTGGGATTGAGTTGGAGACATTTTAGAAATAGGTTAGGCCTACTGTTTTATGTCCCCAAACCAAAAAGTCCATATCAAAACAACAATGCTGCATATTAGCCTATAGCCCCTCCATTCATGCATAAACTGAAATGTTGAATTCAATTAGTGAGCGGAGACATCTGACACTGGACCCTGAGAGCCATATTGATTGGTTCAGCCTTTAGAGGCACATGTGTCAAGGGCAACCAGGGTCAAACTGCACACCCCGGAAAAGGAAAGATACAAAGAGAGAGAGGAGGAGAGGAGAAGGACCGAGGGAGACAGACAGACATGGCCTTTGGACATGCCACTGAGTGAAGGGGGAAAACGTAACCCATTTTTGTCATGACAAAGGCCAATTGGAAAACTCTCAGCAAGTGTGTGTGCACGTGAATGCGTGTGTGCGTGCACATATATTTAAAAGAGAATAAAGGAGGGGGAGATGGGGGGGGGGGGTAATCCAGCAGCTGGACAAACAGACCTGGTTAGACTGCAGCACGTCTCAGAACAGAAGAGAGAGGAGAGGCCACTGAATGCCCTGGAGCGCCCAATTAAAAACACAGCCACCATGTGGGCCGTGCTCCTTCTCAAATTGCCATTACACATGGAGCTGAAAGCAAGATATTAAAACAATATGCTGCCAGGGCTGCTTGTAGGGAGAGATGCGGGGAGGCTCATCTGTATAAACACAGAGGAGAACACACCTCCTGGTTAGCAGACTGTTGCCACAATGGATGGATTGTATGGAGCTACTGTGTGGTCACAATGCAGGCTACAGCATCGGCATGTACTACGGCAAATCAGATTTCTTTGGGGCGTCTGGCAACATATCCTCTTGCTGGAGGTGGGATTTCACGTCGCCAGCTATGCTTGTCCAATAGGCTCCACTTTGCCATGTTCGCTAACGTCAGACATCTCCAAAATGTAATTCAATGTCTATAAATGGTGATATGCAGCAAGCTGTGGAAAAGTTCAGCGTTAAATCTGTTACCATGTGTGAAATGAATGCTGCCTCAAAGTGATATTGGGTCTCTTGTTGTAGAATCAGACCTGGGTTCAAACACAGGTATTTGAGTATCTAGGATTTAAAATATTTTCTGTATATTTGAGTATTCTTGTAAATTTTTGTTTCCGTGTATTTAGATTAAGTTGAATTGCTGATTCAATTGAAATTTTAATAACAGTTGCAATCAATTATAAGTATAATTACAGAGGTATATGAAGATGAGCAGATGCAGTATACCACTTAATTATGTTCTTGGATCACATTTCCAACTTCATAAGCCCTGAAGCATTCAGACAACATGACTGTACATCAAGACAGGCCAAGACAGACTTAAAAATGCCTGCTCCAGTCTTTAGTAGTGTTGTGGTAGTAAGCCTATATAATTATTGTGCTAAGAAAAAACAGTAAAAGCTCCAAATGCTGTCATCTTAAACCCAAATTGATGGTTTGAGGCTAGCCTCTTTCTTAACAGCAGCAATTAGAAAGGTAAATAACACACACAAATCCCTGAGCTAACACTGCGAGTCTCAAAAAGAGAACACATAGGACATTGTCTTTTCATTGACATGGATGTTTTCTAACTAATTACTTTTTGTTATTGCAAACAACTCAGTTTGACTCATATCACATCCTCACAGAAAACACAATGTTGCAGATGAGAGCTGACAGGGTTAAGGTCCCTTGGGGTATGTTGCTAGATCACCAGAGAGAGTTGTAGCAATGCCAAGTTCTACACTAAACAAAAATATAAATGCAACTATTTTAAAGATTTTACTGATTTATATAAATAAATTAGGCCCTCACAAATACCTTTAAAAAAAATAAAAAGTGGGGTCGGGGATCAGAAAACCAGTCAGTATCTGGTGTGGCCACCATTTGCCTCATGTAGCTCGACACATCTCCTTCACATAGAGTTGATCAGGCTGTTGATTGTGGCCTGTGGAAGGTTGTCCCACTCCTCTTTAATGGCTGTGCGAAGTTGCTGGATATTGGCGGGAACTGGAATCCAGAGCATCCCGAACAGGCTCAATTGGGTGACATGTCTGGTGAGTATACTGGCCATGGAATCAACTTGTGTACAGATCCTTGCGATGTGGGGCCGTGTATTTATCATGCCGAAACATGAGGTGATGGTGGAGGATGAATGGCATGACAATGGGCCACAGGATCTCGTCACGGTATCTCTATGCGTTCAAATTGCCATTGATAAAATGCAATTGTGTTCGTTGTCCATAGCTTATGCCTGCCCATTCCATAACCCCACCGCCACCATGGGGCACTCTGTTCACAATGTTGACATCAGCAAACTGCTCACCCACACGATGCGATACATGCTGTCTGCCATACTGCCCAAGACAGTTGAAACCGGGATTCATCGATGAAGAACATACTTCTCCAGCGTGCCAGTGGCCATCAAAGGTGAGCATTTGCCCACTGAAGTCAGTTACGACATCGAACTGCAGTCAGGTCAAGACCCTGGTGAGGACAACAGTTGGGGCAGAAATTCTTCCGTTGTGCAAACCCACAGTTTCATTAGCTGTCCGAGTGGCTGGCCTCAGACAATCCTGGGCTGGCATGGTTACACGTGGTCCGCGGTTGTGCGGGCGGTTGGACGTACTGCCAAATTGTGGCTTATGGTAGGTGGCTTATGGTAGAGAAATTAATATTCAACAAAACTGCACATTTTAGAGTGGCCTTTTATTGTCCCCCAGCACAACATGGACATGTGTAAGTATCATGCCGTTTAATCAGCTTCTTGATATGCCACACCTGTCAGGTGGATGGATTATCTTGGCAAAGGAGAAATGCTCACTAACAGGGATGTGCACAATTCAAGAGAAATAACCTTTTTGTGCATACAGAACATTTCAGGGATCTTTTATTTCAGCTCATGAAACATGGGATCAACACATATTTTTGTTCAGTATACATGGAAAAGCAAGCAGCAAAGCTGTGACTGAACAATGACAGAGAGAGGGGAGAGAGGCTCAAAGTATTAGACTGAGCTTGAGGATCTGTTTGTTTTGTTTTTCTCACTTTCCCCACAGAAAGACTGTGTGGTCTACTCTAATACTGTAGGTTCTTAGGAAAATTTGTTTTTCTAGACCTAGCTACCGAATTAGGAAAATACAATCTCCTTTGTTTCTTTACCCCACTACCACAACTTGACTTCTGCTCAAGAGTCCCCAAGAAGTCTTTACAATAAAGGTTAGACTGATGAATGAAGGTGCTGTGACTGAGTAGATCCCTGGACAGAGGCATACATAGACAAGACTCTCAGGGATCAAATGACAGGCAATGCATACGGAACACAATGCAAATGCATGCGCACAGAAATAGAATACGTGTTTGTGTTACCGAGATTTGATGGAATAGGCTGTAGGCCTACAGAGTCGCTTGCAGTGGTCAAAACAACTCTGCATGTTTTACTCTCTGCTGACTATAGAACTGGAACAAACAGCACGGTCTTCTTGGCCAAGATCCTCTACTAAATTACAAAGTTCAAACAGACAGAAATTCCAATACTTGCCATTTGATAGAACACTAAGCAGTCAGTCTCAGAGACCACTAAGTAGGGAGGCTTGGCAGAAGGAATCTTCCATTGGTCTGAGACGTAGCTAGGTTTCAACCAGAGATTGAAGTAATTTAAAGCCACTCCTCAGGTTCAATACAACCATCCGGATAAATCTGTCTGCAAAGAAAAAGGACTCTGCATCTGCTTATTCACCACGGTCTGAGTGAAACTAACCTTTAACACAATTTGAAGAATAGGCTAAATATAATGCAGAATGTTACTTCTATGGAATAGTTTTGTCTAAGGCCTACTAGCAATATTAGAAACTTAAGTTGAATAATCAATTGAATGACATCTGGTAAACATTAAACAAGCATCTTGAATTTTGGGATCAAGATACTGTGAGCTTCTTGGAATTAAGATTTAATTCTTCGATTTGAGGGTATTTACTGTCAATGTAAGTACAAGCATCTCGTGCCATCCGCTCTACTCTGCTCCTACCATAATGGCTCTGGTTTGGTCTCTGAATGTGTTCTCTGAATACACGCCATTACTGCATATTCATGTGCACTACATAGATAGATATCAGCATTATCGTCCCTGGTCTGTTTAACTATGTGGACATTTCAGAACAACCATGTCATTCATTATTTGGAGATCAAAAGGGAATGTTTTGTGAAGCCAATTACTTGCCTTTGACTGAGACCTAAGGTCAACATCGTTCAAAGCACACAAAGATTAAAAATAAAAAGGTTGACTTCAAATAACCAAAATATTTATTTTGCATTCCTTGTTGCTGAGTTTTCCCTTCTAATGTCTAAACAAACTGGCACGCTAATACTCAAAAAAAAAAAGGATAGTTATTGGTGACCCAAATGTCCTAGAGACGGTAACCAGTTTGGGACATACACGCTATGCAAAATGACACAGCAAGTAGCCTTTCGGTTTTTGAACTTTTGTAGGCTTTTAAAAAAAGGGTCTTCAGTGCCAAAACTTAATGAAAGGCATCTGGCAGTAAATTCATAAACAAACAAGAACATAATCGTTATGAAATTTATGAGATCATCATCAAGCCCATTCAAAAAGACAAGGGACATGAACACGGAAGTATGATTTAGGAACGCGTCACTTGCACTGCGTATTGGGCAGAGCATCAAGACTGGGAGGCCAGCCCTGTGGTCTAATCTTTAAAGTCAAGGCTTGAGTTCAACTTTAATGCATTACTCTTCTTTAGCATTTTCCTTAAAATCAAGGGACAAGGGGCAAGGGGCAAGAAACTCTTGAGAATCTAAAATAGCAATGACGATACTGAAACAACCCTCCAAAACAACTTAGAAAGGTAGAAAGTTACATTTGAATATTAGCATTTTATTCTGATATCGAGCCACAGGTCACATAATTGAGGAGGATCTAACAAAACCGTCAATGTGTTTCAGGAAGTTAGATATTGGAAGTAAAAAAAAGATGGCTCAAAGAAACATGACCATAGTCCTTAACCTCTGTTTACTGTGCATATTTCCTCTTCCTCAATCTCATTGTCTGAGGTAAAGGGGATTCAAGCGAACCCATATCTAGGATCTACCCAGACTCTCTCCAAATCCCCTTCACTGCTAATAAAGATGAGAAACAGAGAAAATTGTGAGAAGCCAAGCTGACTTTGCAATACACCCCTCTGTTCAAGTACAGTAATCCCATATGCATTAACTCGATTGGCAGAGGGATAAGATGCTTGGAGGTTTGTTTAATCAATTAACTGGTTTTAGGCTGATTTTAGTCATTACTTGTGCAATAATGTATAATTTAATATCTGAACATTTGATGCCATACTGCATAAACACCATTTGTCAGTCATGCCAGGCTCCAGTTGGGACCACAAGGTTCTACTGGCATGTCGTTTAGCAAGGGAATGCTAACAACTGTGATTGAAATAACTTGCATAGCTGAGCTGGGCTCACAGGCAAGTGTTCAGAGGGAGGGAGGGAGGTTGCCATGTTACGGCACAATAACCACACCCTCCATATCTGGGGCTTCCCATGGGACTGCAAAGAGCTACGATAAAGGGGGAATTTTCAGCAGACTGACACTTAAAATTAAATTACGTTTATTTTTTTTTTATACATTTCAAGTGTTAAGGTGGATCGTAGGGACATTATCAATTGACATTCCCTATAGAACTTGAACAGCCTTTAAGGCCTTGATGGAAAACCGCATACAATGTGATGACACCAAAATAGAGTGGAAAAACAGCCCATGGGAATATGTTTTTGCAAAACAATGTTCTGTTAACCTATCTGACAGCTGTTGGTGTTTGCTGTGACCGTCCTTGTTTCCTCAGGCTCTAAAATCACCTGTTTCCAAAGGCCAGGGAAATAACTACAAAAAAAGGCAGTAACTTGGTATCCAGACAGTGCTCATCTTCAACCCAGTCCACCAGTCCCTATTGAGGGTAATGACCATCAGCACTGTCCTTAGCTTAGTCAGGAAATGGAAAAGCTTATCATTGGTAAGCACAACACAGAAGCTGCTTACCACTAATGAAAAGGGGTATTTATTAGGAAGCCAAATCAAATGGGCACAGCCTCAGAGCAGGATCAGCAGCCGGCGTGTGTTCCAACTTCCACAGTGACTTGCAAGAAAGAGAGGGGAGACATGAAAGCAGATAAGGACATAAAGAGAGAGACAGTTTTACCTAAAAAATAAGGGAAACTATGCAGGGCTTTCACACGTGTTAGCATTAGCTAATGAATATTCTATCCTGGGTGGGCTTAGTGATGTAATGCAGAGCAGTCAGCGAGTCGGCAGCTTCTGAGATCTGCATACGGCAACTGTACAGTACACTCAACCTGTGCAGTGCATCAAGCTACAGGTCTGGCTGAAAGATGTAATTACCAAAACAGCAGGATGTACAGTATGTTCGTCATAGTTACAGTGCCTTGCGAAAGTATTCGGCCCCCTTGAACTTTGCGACCTTTTGCCACATTTCAGGCTTCAAACATAAAGATATAAAACTGTATTTTTTTGTGAAGAATCAACAACAAGTGGGACACAATCATGAAGTGGAACGACATTTATTGGATATTTCAAACTTTTTTAACAAATCAAAAACTGAAAAATTGGGCGTGCAAAATTATTCAGCCCCCTTAGGTTAATACTTTGTAGCGCCACCTTTTGCTGCGATTACAGCTGTAAGTCGCTTGGGGTATGTCTCTATCAGTTTTGCACATCGAGAGACTGACATTTTTTCCCATTCCTCCTTGCAAAACAGCTCAAGCTCAGTGAGGTTGGATGGAGAGCATTTGTGAACAGCAGTTTTCAGTTCTTTCCACAGATTCTCGATTGGATTCAGGTCTGGACTTTGACTTGGCCATTCTAACACCTGGATATGTTTATTTTTGAACCATTCCATTGTAGATTTTGCTTTATGTTTTGGATCATTGTCTTGTTGGAAGACAAATCTCCGTCCCAGTCTCAGGTCTTTTGCAGACTCCATCAGGTTTTCTTCCAGAATGGTCCTGTATTTGGCTCCATCCATCTTCCCATCAAGGTTCCCTGTCCCTGCTGAAGAAAAGCAGGCCCAAACCATGATGCTGCCACCACCATGTTTGACAGTGGGGATGGTGTGTTCAGCTGTGTTGCTTTTACGCCAAACATAACGTTTTGCATTGTTGCCAAAAAGTTCAATTTTGGTTTAATTTGACCAGAGCACCTTCTTCCACATGTTTGGTGTGTCTCCCAGGTGGCTTGTGGCAAACTTTAAACAACACTTTTTATGGATATCTTTAAGAAATGGCTTTCTTCTTGCCACTCTTCCATAAAGGCCAGATTTGTGCAATATACGACTGATTGTTGTCCTATAGACAGAGTCTCCCACCTCAGCTGTAGATCTCTGCAGTTCATCCAGAGTGATCATGGGCCTCTTGGCTGCATCTCTGATCAGTCTTCTCCTTGTATGAGCTGAAAGTTTAGAGGGACGGCCATGTCTTGGTAGATTTGCAGTGGTCTGATACTCCTTCCATTTCAATATTATCGCTTGCACAGTGCTCCTTGGGATGTTTAAAGCTTGGGAAATCTTTTTGTATCCAAATCCGGCTTTAAACTTCTTCACAACAGTATCTCGGACCTGCCTGGTGTGTTCCTTGTTCTTCATGATGCTCTCTGCGCTTTTAACGGACCTCTGAGACTATCACAGTGCAGGTGCATTTATACGGATACTTGATTACACACAGGTGGATTGTATTTATCATCATTAGTCATTTAGGTCAACATTGGATCATTCAGAGATCCTCACTGAACTTCTGGAGAGAGTTTGCTGCACTGAAAGTAAAGGGGCTGAATAATTTTGCACGCCCAATTTTTCATTTTTTGATTTGTTAAAAAAGTTAGAAATATCCAATAAATGTCGTTCCACTTCATGATTGTGTCCCACTTGTTGTTGATTCTTCACAAAAAAATACAGTTTTATATCTTTATGTTTAAAGCCTGAAATGTGGCAAAAGGTCGCAAAGTTCAAGGGGGCCGAATACTTTCGCAAGGCACTGTACCTATGATAGTCACATAACTTTTGCCAGTTAAACAGTTAAAATACTTTATATACTTTCACCATGTAAATCCTTTGTAATATTCCTTCATTTTCTCACAGTGATGTTCTGCGCAGTATGTCCAGAGTGGTGCCCCATGGTTGGTGCCCCCTTGTCAACCTCCCACACCCCGGCAGATCATAAAACCACACCCCGCAGCACAAGGACGCATCATAAGGGCAGCGCAGCTGCTGCTAGAGTGACTGATGGGGTGGACGCCCCAAATACCTCCTAACAATCCTTGACCTCTCAGATCTTCCACCCCCAACCTCAAGATGGCCATCTTCTCCCCAAACACTCAAAAATATATTTTTAAAGGAGATTACTATAAGATGTCCTTCTGTCTAGATATGCTTGGAGTTATTTGACCCACTCTCTCCCTATTGTCAAGTCTCTGTCATCTAGGCTTGTTCCACTGTGAGAATAATTACTTTAAGTATATCTACTGTTGCTTCAGAGGAAGACAAGTGTCAATCCCCTTTGCCATGCTGAACTGAGACTGTCTTGAGATCTCCACCAATCCAATAGTCAATAGTCTATGTCTCTGGGGCCTAGAATACAAGTCTACACGACCAGTCGGAGTAGGATGAGGAGAAATAGCTAGACCAGCTGGCCAGAGCTAAAAAAAAATCCCTAAATTCCATTAATGCTCATGTTACATGTGAGGAGTTACTTTTTATTATCTCAGAACATACTGGTTTGCAACTGTCACTCTGGGAAACCCCCTACTCATACAGTGAGCATCCTGTTTCAAAAGTGCCAACAAATCACCCCTCGGTCAGCTTGTTCTCATGTTGAGAAAAGCAAAAGGGTTAGCCTACATCATTAAAGGGATACTACCCAGAGTCAGATTAACTTGTGTTTACCATTTGTCTCTGTGTTCAGTATGAAGGAAGTTAGAGGTAGTTTCGCAAACGTTCGCACAATAGTTAGCAATTGCGCTAGCACTAGTTAGCAACAGGCTTCATTAGAAAATGCATCGGCAACGTTGTACCCATGGTGAGGGTTTGCTTTTTCCCCAATCAAATTCCCTGGATTAACACAGAGGTTGGCGCTAAACTAAAGAGCAGGGCTACTGAACACAGAGCTATCACAGACAACTCTGATGCTATGGCCGAAGACATAAATAAGTACAAGAAGGCCTGCTATGACCTCCACAGAGTCATCAAACGAGCAAAAGGAAAATATAGGAATATGGGGGCATCATATTACACAGGCTCCGACGCCCACCACGTGGCAGGGTTCTACAGTCTATTTCGGATTACAAAGGAAGACCCAACCATGATCTGCCCAACGATGCCTCTCTACAAGACGAACTCAATGCATTTTATGCACGCTTTGACAACATCGAGCCACCCTAGATCCACTCCAATTTGCATACCGCCCCAACAGATCAATCGATGACGCAATCTTAATTGCTCTCCACACTGCCCTCACCCACCTAAATAAGAGGAATACCTGTGAGAATGCTGTTCTTTGACTACATCTCAGCGTTAAACACCATTATCCCCTCCAAGCTCGTCAACAAGCTTAGGACTCTGGGTCTGAACACCTCCCTCTGCAACTGGATCCTGGACTTTAACGTGCTGACCCCAGGTGGTGAGGGTAGGCAACATCACCTCCACCACGCTGACCCTTATCACAGGGGCCCCACAGGGGTGTGTGCTTAGTCCCCTCCTGTACTTCTTGTTCACTTATGACCATGTGGCCACGCACGACTAATCCCATTATCAAGTTCGCTGACAACACGAGTGGTAGGCCTGATCACCGGCGACGATGAGTCATCCTACAAGGAGGAGGTCAGTGTCCTGACAGTGTGGTGCCGGAGCAACAGACCCTCCCTCAACATCAGCAAGACCAAGGAGCTGATTGTGGACTACAGGGAGGGGGGGGGGGGCATGCATCCATACACATTGACAGGTCGGCAGTGGAGCAGGTAGACAGCTTCAAGTTCCTCTGTGTCCAAATCACTAAAGACTTAAAATGGTTCAAACGCACATTCATGAAGAAGGTGCGAAAGTGCCTCTTGCCCCTCAGGATGCTGAAAAAGAGAGGTACCGGTGCATCAAGTCTGACACCAATAGGCTCTTGAACAGCTTCGATCCCCAAGCAATACGACTGTTAAATAGCTAACAAAATAGCTACACGGACCGAGTTTGACCTTTTATTTCAGTATTTGCACTGTCTCTATGCACACTCACAGAGCCCTACACACTCACACTGTCACGCCAAAATGCACACAAACGCTCACTCCATCATTTGCTCACTCACAGATAATATGCACGTACATTTTTACTGACTCTACACACCTACAAGCTGCTGCTACTCTGTTTATCTTATATCCTGTTGCCTAGTCACCTTACCCTTATACATATCTACCTACATCACTCCAGTATCCCTGCACATGTAAATATGGTATTGGAACTGACTTTAAATATTTCCTGTATATGGTATGCTTACTTACTCGTGTTTTTTTGTTTTCTAGCAATACATCGTTATTGATTATTGCCTTGTTGGGCTTTGTGTCTCCAAGAAAGACCTTTCACTGTACTCGTGCATGTGACATTGAAACTTACAACTTGAACTTTCGTGGTATCCACGAGTTCATTGGAGGCTGTGGAACTAGATAAAAGGGCTCACTGACAAAATCCCAAAGTATCCCTTTAACATTTCACTTATCAATCAAGTATATATATCCTGTAGATGACAGCCTCCATTCTATTGCTTGTAAAAAATGTAGTCACAAAGCAAGATTGAACGGCAGCTGCTGATGAAGTTTTTTTATTTTGTACATCTGAGAGGTCCTAGTGCCTTCAACGTTTGATCTTTTCAAATCAAAATTGCATTTGTCTCGTACACATATTTTGCAGATGTTATCACAGGTGCAGGGAAATGCTTATGTTTCTAGCTCCCACAGTGCAGTAATACCTAACAGTATAAAACAACACACAAATCCCAAAAATATCAGAACGAGCAATGTCAGAGTCTTGAATATAAATATAAAATACATTTATATAATGGTATGAATGGACAGAATATGAATATAAAGGTGTGTACAGCAGTAGTTATATAGGATGAGCCTTGACTAGAATACAGTATATACATACGAAGTGGGTAGAACAATATGTAAACATTATTAAAGTGACTACGCACATAGGGCAGCAGTCTCTAAGGTGCAGAGTAGAGTACCGGGTGGTAGCCGGTTACTAATAGTGACTAAGGTTCAGGGCAGGGTACCGGAAGGAGGCCGGCATGTTCATTCCTGTTACCTGAAAACTTGAAATAGGCCTCTGGGCCAAATAGTCAGACAGTTTTAAGACATGAGCGAAAGCACACAGCAATCCAAATCTGAGAGTTATCCTCGGTGGTGTCTTTGCCAGCCAAGGAAAGTGAGCCCACAAGTCTCAACCAATCAGATGGCAGGGTTTTTAGCGGAAGCAAAGATGGTGTTGGTGGTAGCCACCCACACAAATGTAAAGGCCTTACCAGACATTGTGTTTAAGACATACTATTGGGAATGAGACTGTATTCCCCCTTGCCAACAAATCACATCCCCCACTCTATCGCAAAGTGATCTGAGGGTAATGTGATATTGTGCTCATGGAAAAAGCACTTGGACTAGCAGATGGCCTGCTATTCAAGAATGTCCGTCTGGGTTTTGAACAGCAAAACAAATGAAAGAGTAAGAGCTCGAAGGTCATGCCCATGGCCATTTTACTACAAAGTCTTCCTGTAATGATGTTACTGGGCTAGGGTAAGATGCTGGATAATCAAAACCCTAATCCAACGTAATCAAATTACATCTGATCAGCCAATACACCTAGAAAAAGGTTGTCCTTTGGTATACAAAAATATATATATATATCTGGTTTTGTTTATTGCACTTCTGGATTACCTACACAAGGTAAGAAAGTGAAAACCGACTGGGGTGGGAAAGAATGAAAGAACCATCTCAATAGGGTTTATTGGGTGCAAAACAGGATTTTGGGGGATTTTAAACAAAGCCTCTTCTAGCCTGATCACAGCTGAAAATGTAATCCTTTATAAACGTTGGCCACTGTATGAATAAAGTTTGAATATTACACAATAATTTCCTGCAGTAGAAAGAAAAAGAAAGGGAGTGGCTGGCTATGTAAAAAAATATACACTTCCACTGTTAGGCTATAATTGTAGCCCCTGTTAAAAGATAAGACCAAACCTTTTCAGAATCACACCTAGGCAAACATACAGATATGTACAAATTCAACTGATTTTGCCAATGGCAAGTTGTAAGCTAATTTCAAAGGGGGAACAACAGCTTTAGACAGTTAGGAAGAGGATGTGTCTGTCTGTATCCAAAAGATTATGACAACAGCTGAAAATGGCATTTGAAAAATCACACAACACATCCAGTTGCAGTATTCAGGTGACAGTGGAGCCCAACTGTGTCAGCTGGATCATCCTCTCATCAATCCCTACATATGGGAGAAGGAGAATGGCATGCTGGCAGCTTTACTTGCATTAATGTCCAAAAGTGATGGTGGTACATCAATAGTTTGTCTGATAATTGCCAAATGATAGTCAGACAATACACAAACAAAATATTTGTTTTGATGGTCTATGCCTAGACAGTTTGAACAACGACCCCAAGTGGAATAATCACACTAGACAACTGTCTCCACTGAGCAATTCAATACAATACACTCATACGCAAAACCAGTTTTTATTTCAAAGGATACCTTCATTCGGTGCAGGGGTTAGTGTTAAAAACGTTTTAACAAAAGGCTCATGGACAAATGGATGTATTGAGTGATATTACATTCGACTTAGACTTGTTTTTTGACAACATAGGAACTTTTAAAGTATTGCAACAACGTAATACATTATTGCACCTTCCCATCTTAAAAATCTATGGAATGAGGTTACATTTGAAACTCTAGCCGATAATGTGTTTCATTCAACGTAGTCCGAATTGTCGCATTTGTTTCTCCTCTAGGTTATAATGTTTATTAGGCACTAAAAACTACTTTAAGTAAATTTTAGTTTTAAAGGGACTCAAATCAAACTGTATTCTTACCTTAAAAAGTACGATGTCACGGAGTCTCGATGTGAGCTCCCCGGCGTTTTTAGCGAGAGAAAAGTGTAATGTTCTCCAGCTAATCCAAATGCAAATTGTTTGACAAATTATTCTAAAAACGTGCGTTTACTTTACTGCCCCTTCCTAGTCTTTACCGAGCAGCAGCACTGTGTCAGTTGTCGTATGGTACATTCGTTGTTTTTGAGGATCCCCACAGCTGACAAGCCGCTTGGTTTGCGCACGGGTAGTTCAGAGGAACAGTTACTACAACGAACAAGCTCAAGCTTAGTGGCAGACTTCTTTTTAGGCATATCTGGGAGTGGGCAACTTATTTTGTGGAAGCGCAATTGCTTCGTCCCGCAGTGAGCCATTGTTTACAGACAAGCAAGAAGCGCAATAAATGAATGACATCGTGGAACTTTCACAAAAACAAGTTAAATACTTGAAATAATGGATAATTTTTTCCTCATTTTAATTATATTCGTTATATAATGATTTAGTAAATTCCCATACGTAGGCCTATCCCCTGCCCAAAACATAAGTGTTACCACCACAAACATTAGTTAGTTATAAACAACAAAGAACGGTATAAATTCACAGTTCCAGGTGGTAATACAGGAAGAAATTCAATGATTAGCATCACCTCAAAATCTGTATGTAGACCTATGTGATTTGAGCCTCCTCTGGTGGTTGCCAGTGGGACTGAAAGCACAGTTACACAAAAAATAACCTAACGTACCAGGCGAGGAAAAAAATTAAATAACAGATTTGATTATCGCTCATAATTGTATAGCATGTCTTTCATTCTTTACTTGTGTAGGAACCATTTTTGCCTCCTACTTATGTGTTTTTTTGTGTTGCGATGTCATTGTATATTACAAAAGACTAAAGACTCAAACTGATTTCTTCCGCTGCTCTATGTTTTGATACATGCTTCAGTGTGACTGCCATCATCTAAGTCAAATGTTGTATAACACCACTCATGTCAAAATGATTGGATCATTTCTAACCAATCAGAGTATCAAAGCCAATGACGCATTTTCAAAACACTGCTTTAACCATGTGTGTTCTTGCTCTGGCTCAAGCCATCAACTTCTGGGACCAATCAGAATGGTTAGAATGTGTTCGTGGTCTAGATATCATCTCTGGAGGTACTGTGGGTTTCTTTGCGGAGAAGAAACTGAGGGATTTAGATTAATCTGGACACACTTCGACCCATTGCCCATCCAACTAGCTTGTGATGCTAGTCCCTATGATGTGGGAGCAGTCATGTCCTATATCATGCCTTCCGGTGAAGAGAAGCCAATTGCTTTTGCATCAAGGACATTGTAGAAAGCAGAAAGTAACAACGCAATAGAAGGGAAGCCCTAGGAATAGTTTTTGGAGTGCGTAAATTTCACCAGTATTTGTACAGGAGGAAGTTCACCCTTCTTACTGATCATCCTACAGATCATTGTCCACTGACTAGCATCTTTGGACCGCATACTGCAAGCAAGCAATGCAAAGGTGGGCTTTGTTGTTGTCAGCACCTACGACATCAAGTGCCACAAGTCAGAACTGTAATGCTAAGCAGATGGACTTTCCAGGTTACCACTACCTGTGGTCAAGACTGAGTCATGCCAAGTTGACATCTTCATCACAAGTGCGGAGAAACAACAGAATTGACCAGGTGTTATCTGAAGTGATAGACATCATCATCCAAGGTAAAGCCGCAGGAAATGCTCCGGAACTGAAACCTTACCTTTCCAGTTGTCTGCTGTGGGGGAGGAAAGTTATCATTCCGCCTTTGCTGAGGAAACCAGCGAAGGCAGAATGAAAAGCGAATCAAATGGTTTGCATGAAGGAAATCACACAAAGCTACTTTTGGTCTGGATTGGATGGAGACATTGAGGAGAAAGCAAAAACATGTTCCCCATGCTAAAAGGTTCACAACGTACCTCAACTTGCAGCTCTTCATCCATGGGATTGGATGGAGGAGGCATGGAAATGCATGCATGTCAACTTCACAGGTTCAGTCGAAGTTTGTTTCTCGTGGTCGTGGATGCTCATAGAAAGTGGCCAGTGGTTGCCATCCTGAGATATACTGCTGAGAAGACCATTGAGAAGCTTGTGGAAGTGTTTAGTCGGTTTGGATCGCTACTCCAACTCGTTAACAACAACGGACCACAGAAATGTCCAAAGAAATGGCCTCGTTCCTACAGGTGAATGCCGTACAGCACATCAGGTCTGCACCGTATCATCCATCAACCAACGGGCTGGTGGAGAGGTTTGTGCAGACCATGAAACATGACTTCAAAGCATCTCAGGGTCAAGGGAAATGGCACCAATGCTTGAACAGCTTCCTGCTATCCTACAGGAACATGCCACTTACAACCACCAATGCTTTTTCTGTATCACTACTCATGAAGAGAGAGCTATGCACAAGTTTCAACCTACTCAAACCTTTGAACTCAAAGGAGGCAGTGTGACAACATGAACTGAGCGGGCTCCCGAGTGGTGCAGCGGTCTAAGGCACTGCATCTCAGTGCTAGAGGCATCACTACAGACCCTGGTTCAATCCTGGGCTGTTATCACATTTGGCCATGATTGGTGGTCCCATAGGGCGGTGCACAATTGGCCCAGCATTGTTAGGGTTTGGATGGGGTAGGCTGTCATTGTTAATAAGAATGTGTTCTTAACTGACATGCCTAGTTAAATTTAAAACATGTTTTAAAGGACAGAGCTTTCAATCCTGAAGAAACTATCTAGGTACTACCTCAACAGACCAAAGTGGGTTCCTGCTACAGTCATTGCTCAGACTGGTCCTGTGTCCCACACTGTCCAGACTTCAGAGGACTTCATCTGGAAAAGACACACTGATAAGTTACTGTTGAGTACTGTGAGTGGACCAGAACTGTTACAGTCGTCACCTAGGGGCTCACAGTCACTTTTTCAGGACTGTTGTTCATAATGGGGGCAATTTAATAAGGAATGGAGGAGATTTTGCATATTGGGGTTATGCCGCAGAGCATCATGGGAGTTGTGGTATGTTGAGATGATCACGTTCGAGATAAAAGGTTGAACTGAATTCTTGTATCATTATTATTGAATTATTATAAAGACGTGGTTATGAAACCCACGACACATAACATGTTGCCTGACTATAACATTTTATTCTGATACATTAATAAATATGTACTGTGTTAATTATGGCATGTTTAACTGCCTGAAATATCCACTATAGTTTGCATAGATCACAGGCGAACTGATGAAGAATTGGTAGCTAGCTAGCTTACCCATCAAGGCTGATAATTATGAAATTACAAGCTAGCTATTGATTTATGTAGTTATCTGGTTTTGTCTGTATTGGTCAAAGGTAATGCAGTAGCACTGAGTGTGCAGCGCTTCAAAAGTAATTTTTGATGAGTTCTCCACACTCTCGTCTTCACAAGACTGTACTAAATAGAATGTCCTTGGAGTGAGGAGCACGAACACCCAGTGGCACATGTCATTACATGCAGCATCCAATCTACAGGCATGTCGGGGGGGTGGCATCGTCTCACATCAGAAAGAGTGACTGCATTCTGTGCTGGCTTCTGGCAAGTGCATGTAGCATTAGATTGAAGCCATCTGACATGAGACAATGGGGGAGGGTTCTAGAAATGTAACGTCCAGTAAAATGTAGGCGTGGCTTACAGCGCCTACATTTTATTGGCTGTTATTTTTTATTTTTTTATGTTATTATTTCACCTTTATTTAACCAGTTAGAGCAGTTGAGAACAAGTTCTCATTTACAACTGCGACCCGGCAGATAAAGCAAAGCAGTGAGACACAAACAACAACACGTACAGTCAATAACACAATAGAAAAAAATCTGTATACAGTATGTGAAAATGAGGTAAGATTAGGGAGGTAAGGCAATAAACAGGCCGCAGTGGCGAAGTAGTTACAATTTAGCAATTAAACACTGGAGTGATAGATGTGCAGAAGATGAATGTGCAAGTACAGATACTGGGGTGCAAAGGAGCAAAAAAATAAAAATAATAACAATATGGGGGTGAGGTAGTTGGATAGGCTATTTACAGATGGGCTATGTACAGGTGCAGTGATATGTGAGCTGCTCTGACAGTTGATGCTTAAAGTTAGTGAGGGAGATATGAGTCTCTAGCTTCAGTGATTTTTGCAATTCGTTCCCAGTGAAATATACCTGCTGGAGCACGTGCTATGGGTGGGTGCTGCTATGGTGACCAGTGAGCTGAGATAAGGCGGGGCTTTAACCAGCAAAGACTTATAGATGACCTGGAGCCAGGGGGTTTGGTGATGAATATGAAGGGAGGGCCAGCCAACGAGAGCATACAGGTCGCAGTGGTGGGTAGTATATGGGGATTTGGTGACAAAACGGATGGCACTGTGATAGACTGCATACAATTTGCTGAGTAGAGTGTTGGAGGCTATTTTATAAATGACATCGCCAAAGTCAAGGATCGGCAGGATAGTCAGTTTTACGAGGGTATGTTTGGCAGCATGAGTGAATGCTGCTTTGTTGCGAAACAGGAAGCTGATTTTAGATTTAATTTTGGATTGGGGATGCTTAATGTGAGTCTGGAAGGAGAGTTTACAGTCTAACCAGACACCTAGGTATGTTTAATTGTCCACATATTCTAAGTCAGAACCATCCAGAGTGGTGATGCTGGACGGGCGGGCAGGTGCGGGTAGCGATCCGTTGAAGAGCATGCATTTAATTTTTGTCTGAGAAGTAATTAGTGAACCAAGCAAGGCAGTCATTGAGAAACCAAGACTGTTGAGTCTGCCGATAAGAACGTGGTGATTGACAGAGTCGAAAGCCTTGGCCAGGTCGATGAATACGGCTGCACAGTATTGTCTTTTATCGATGACGGTTATGATATTGTTTAGGACCTTGAGCGTGGCTGAGGTGCACCCATGACCAGTTCTGATGCCAGATTGCATAGCGGAGAAGGAACAGTGGGATTCAAAATGGTCGGTGATCTGTTTGTTAACTTGCCTTTCGAAGACCTTAGAAAGGCAGGGTAGGATAAATATAGGTCTGTAACAGTTTGGGTCTAGAGTGTCTCCCACTTTGAAGAGGGGGATGACCGCGGCAGCTTTCCAATATTTGGGGATCTCAGACGATACGAAAGAGAGGTTGAACAGGCTAGTAATAGGGGTTGCAACAATTGCGGCTGATCATTTTAGAAAGAGAGGGTCCAGATGGTCTAGGCCAGCTGATTTGTAGGGGTCCAGATTTTGCAACTCTTTCAGAACATCAGCTATCTGGATTTGGGTGAAGGAGAAATAGGGGATATTTGGCAAGTTGCTGTGGGGGTGCAGGGCTGTTGAACGGGGTTGGGTTAATCTAACCGTTTCAGCTAATATACATTTCTGCAGACTTCCAAAGGAGCAATAATGTGATTTGGAGGTAAGGTAATGCAATACTACCTCAGGAAGATAACTGAAATTACAATTACAATGGTTTTCAATGAGGAACATTTGGAATTTAAATAAGAATTTGGTTTGCTTTCTGAATTGACTGGAATTTAAATGGAATTGACTCCAACCCTGGGGTGCATTCAGTTCTGTTCAACATTTCCTACCGTAAGTTTGTACCGAACTACACGTTTTCCCAAAATGGTGCACACTGTTCTTTTGAGGTATATTTACTCCCGTTTGGTGGGTGTGGCCTGATCAATATGGGTGTGACCATTTGAAATCGCAAAACTCATGCAGCACACCTCCTTACACAATCACCCTCTGGGCCACATCGTTTGCCAACTGTTTTTTTAGTACAGTACCGTTTCTGTTGAATTAAACGATGAACACCACTCTGTCATATTGAATGCACCTCAGGTATGCCCAGGTATGGAGAGCATGTAGTCAAAGAGAGTAAACGACCCACTCCCAAATAGACCCCTAAGCCCTACACACTAATCTGAGAGGATTTTACAGGTGTAAGCAATATCCCACTGGGCACACACTGGTAGAATCAACGTTGTTTCCATGTCATTTCAATGAAATGTACTGCTTCCTACAGTTATGGAATGTTTTCTCAGGAGAATAATTAATTTGCTGAGCCTTCCTGATGACCTGGATGGAATTATGTGATCCCTCCTTAACCCATAGGAAGTCCCACCAAGTTGACTAAAATAGCTTTGGGGCACTAGAGCTGTCTATCTCTGTCTATGGTATACATACAGGTTTAAAATCTCGGTGATACAGTTATTACAGTGCTCACTGTAACACCTTGGAAAAATAATAATAATAATTGAAATAACTGATTGGATGTATAAAGTGCCTTTCCACCTACACTCAATGCTCAAAGTTCAATAAAATGTGCCTACTGCCTTTATGGAATTAGCCTATTGGTATGTTTTTATCTTAGCTGCTAATAAACGGACAAAACAAAAGACCCAACCAAAGGTGGACATTTGAAAAATGGTTGTTTTGCATGTATGAACACATTTTGCAATCTCACATGTCTCACAAAACTACTTTTCAGATAATCACACATTACATTGAAAAAAAATTATACTCAATGGAATCCAGCTTTATCTTTATCTATTCAGCTTTTTCCCATTTTACAGTGACCTGGACTCATTAAGGACCTCTTAAGGATTAGCCCCTTTTTTCAATTTTTGCCTAAAATGACATACCCAAATCTAACTGCCTGTAGCTCAGGCCCTGAAGCGCGGATATGCATATTCTTGGTAACATTTGAAAGCAAACACTTGGAAATTTATGGAAATGTGAAATGAATGTAGTATAACACAATAGATCTGGTAAAAGATAATACAAAGAAAAAACCAACCGTTATTTTGTATTTTGTTGTACCATCATCTTTGAAATGCAAGAGAAAGGACATAATGTATTATTCCAGCCCAGGTGCAATTTAGTGTGCGTGCAAAGATTTAGACTGATCCAATGAACCATTGTATTTCTCTTCAACATTTTGTATCAAGACTGCCCAAATGTGCCTAATTTGTTTATTAATAACTTTTCATGTTCAATATTGTGCACGCTCCTCAAACAATAGCATGGTATTATTTCACTGTAATATCTACTGTAAATTGGACAGTGCAGTTAGATTAGCAAAAATTTAAGCTTTCTGCCAATATCAGAGACGGTATGCCTATGTCCTGGGAAATGTTCTTGTTACTTACAACCTCATGCTAATCGCATTAGCCTACATTAGCTCAGCCGTCCCGTGGAAGGGACACCGATCCCGAATAAGTTTTTTAATAATGTAGTGGACTCAGAATTTTCTGCACTTTTTTTCATCCCACTTGACTAGAGGAATGTAATGTAGGCCTATTTGACAGTGTCACATCTGCTCCCGCTCCCTCTCTCAGGTGCTCGAGGTCACCAGTTCACTCATCATTACGCACGCCTGCCACCATCGTTACGCACACCTGCGCTTAATTATGGGACTCACCTGCACTCCATCATGTCATTTACCTCCCCTATATCTGTCACTTCCTCAGTTTCATTTCCGAGTCAGCATTGATGTTATGTTTCTCCTGTCCAGACGCTCTTCTTGTTATGTTTCATGTTTATTTATTATTAAATGCACGCCCTGTACTTGCTTCTCGTCTCCAAGCATCTGTCGCTACAGAACCATTACAGACGGAGTGCCCTGCAGTATGCTTGCTTTATGCCCAATACATCTGTCCCTCACTCTGGCTGCTGGTCATTCAATCTGAGCATTCAAATGAGAAAATTTGAGCTAGCTTTGAACCATAAACTTTTTGTATTGACCAATATTTTTGCCAGGAGGGTCTATAGGATGCCCATGTTCCACTAATGGTAAGAACAAGATAGATATCCCTTAGTAAATAATTTAATGGGGTCAGACAAAGGTGGAGGGTCTTATAACGTATCTATGGTTTTTACAGTAGCCTTCAAGTTATAATACACAGCAGATTCTAGTTACAGTTTTTGATTGGTCCATGGTTGGTAGTACAGAAAACTTAGATTAATACTATACTGTAAATGTGATCTGTGTGACTGCTTTACTCTGTCCGCAATCTGTGCATGACTTTGACCTCTACAGAGACGTTTAGCAGGAACAAGAAGCACTATTAATACCAGATCTCACAAACCAACTCAATCCTGTTTTTTACACATCTGATCGAACAGAAGAGTAAGAGGAATTTGGGAGCTTTTTGCAGTATTTGGAATGGTGCTATAAAAAGAGCAGCAATATTTTAGGCTACTATACTAGTAGGCCTATGTATGAGTTTTATACAGAGCCTTCGACAGGTGAGTGTGTACACAGTGCAGTGAGAATGCCATTTACATCACGTGAGGTGGGGTGGGGTATCACAGTTGTAGGCTACCTCTGCTTACCTGTCATATCGAAACCTCAAGGCTATGAAAAATCACCAATAGGTACCACACTGGTTTGAACTAGATCGACACATTTTATTGACAAAATGGAATCGCCTGTGAAGACAGGTTTCCATAGACTGGAGATAAAGAAAACAACATGGGATGTTCCAGAGCAATATATCGCGCTGAAAGCAGTTGGCTCGGGCGCTTACGGGACAGTATGGTGAGTGAAGGGGCTTTGTGAAGGGGCAATTATTGGTAGCTTTCCTGGAATAACTTCTCGCCAAACCAGCATGCATTTTATATACTTTAAAATATAGAACATAAACAGAATAAGGGAACAACTTTACCTAAGCCTATAATTGTTTATTCATTTCATATTAGTTACATACGCAAAATTCTACAATATTGAATATTGTGTAATATTAACTTGTTGTTCCATTTTTTTCCCATAACAAAAGACTCAGGACATTGCTAACAGAGGCACTATTGCCTCAAGGAAATTATCCAATTGAAGCAGGTCTCGAGATGAGACTAATTTTGCACTCCCAACCTGGAGCGAGCCCCATATTAACACATCTTGAAACCCAGTTGTACCTCTGCCAGATATCGGTCATATAGAATGAACACACAAGCGTCTGAAATGTTATTTGTAGTACTACTTATAATCATTCGTCAAACTGACATGAAAGCTACTCAAAGATTCTGTACTCTTTGATCTATACTGACTTGAAGTATTACTATTGGCATTGAGAGTATCCATTCTATATCCCCCTTGTCTACATTCTGTGACAGAATTCTTCCATCCAACACTAACGTTATTTGACTTTGAACTTGTTTTATTCATTAGTTCTGCTATTGACCAGCAGACTAAGGAGAAGGTGGCCATAAAGAAGCTCTATCGTCCCTTTCAGTCCCTAATCCACGCTCAACGGGCCTACCGTGAACTAAGACTTTTACGCCATATCCAGCACGACAATGTAAGTCTTTATTACCTACTATAATAGTGGACATCTGAGATACACTCCCCTGGACAGAGATTCCAGACACTCAAACATGAAAATCCATCACAATGCAGTAATTGTCATTCATTCCACTTCACATCAGGATAATTTGTAGTTTTAAACTAATCTGTGTGTTGAATATCAGTCACCCAAAGACGTCCAGTTTTATTCCTTTGCCTCCTTCCTATGTTTATTTATGTTTGGTGGAGAGGAATAGCCCCTCTTATGGGCCAGTGTTTTCACTCAACATATTCACAGAGCACTTGTACTTCCTCAGGCCTACTTGTACTACTGGCGATGAATTAGTATTACTGCAATGTATATGTTTGTGTGGTCACTTTTTGTGGGAATAAACTCTTCATTACTTTCCTTCTTCCTGTTGTTTTCCTTAAGGTGATCAGCCTCCTCAATGTCTTCACACCTGATTTCTCCCTGGAGAAATTCCAGACGTTGTAAGTGGGGAGCTGTGAACCACATTCCTCTGCCAGTTGTCACAGCTTGTTGAGACAGGCTGCTGAGAGTGTATCATGAAGTTTGAATTTGATCGTGCATGTGTGTGTACTTGTTTTCCTACATTATTAGGACCCCAATGTCCTAAAATTTCAACCGAATGTTCTGAATTTGTTCAAATGCTATTTTAAATTTAAGTATTAGGTTTTGGGATTAAGGTCAGGTTCAGGGTTTTTCAGGTTAAGTTTAGGGTTAGGTTAGGGTTAGATTTAGGGTTAGGGGTTAGGGAAAATACGATTTTTAATTGTCAAACATTTTTACACTCCAAAAACAAAGCTGTGTGTGTGCAGGTTTATTCATGTTTGTTTGTGCTTACTTCGCCTTTGCTCCTTTGTATGTGCTTGTGTATGTGATATAATCTGTTAGCTGTGTTAAAACATATATTTTATGTCTGTGTATGATAGTGTATGATATTACCAGCATTTTTTGTTATGTAATCATTTTATACATTTATAATGCTTAGTTTGAGGAGATAGCTTTAGTACATGACGTATTGTATCATTCCCTTTCCCTACTTTATTTCTCTGTCACAGTTACATGGTAACACTGTTTGTATCTGACTTCCCATCTCTCTCCTCCATGTTACAGTTACATGGTAATGCCCTTTGTGGCTCAGGACCTCGGTCGCATCATGAAGAGCAGGAGACTGACCGATCGCATCATCGTTTACCTCTTCTACCAGCTGCTACGTGGCCTGAAGGTGTTCACCACTACTAAGAAATCATTGTATTATATGGGGTGGCAGGTAGCCTAGCCGTCAGAGAGGGGTGCCAGCAAATGGATGGTTGCCATTTTGAATCCCCGATCTGTGAGGAAAAGGTTATCCATCTGGAAATGAGTTGGCAACCGAAGGTTTGCTGGTATCAAATCCTAGATGCCTTTGCCTGCCGTTGTGCCCTTGAGCAATGCACTTAAACCACCCCAAAACAACTGCTCCATAGGCGCCCAGTGTGGCAGACCCCTGCTCTGACCTCTCAACCTGTATGTGCGTGTATCTTTCAGAAGGGATGGGATAAAGCGGAAGTCAAATTTTGGTTGGACCTTGATCTTAATCTTAAATCGTAATCTTATATTCACCTGAAGATAATGTTTCTTTACATTTTTCTATCCCTTAGTATATCCATTCTGCAGGGATCATCCATCGGGTTTGTATTAGGTTCTTATGAATATACTTGAAATACATTTCTAAGTACATTTGAGTGGCCAGATCATATAAGATCCTATGTTTGTTTTTTAAAATGTATTCTTCAGGACCTAAAACCTGGTAACCTTGCTGTGAATGAGAACTGTGAATTAAAGGTAATTAAGAATTTGGCAACATTCTTTAATTATTAATTGTTTAATTATACTGAACCTTTTATTGTAAAACCTTCAGACAGTAAGATAAACATAATGTACTTGATTTAGGAAGATAACA